>NC_091825.1:96419433-96531933 GCF_038994185.2 Dermacentor albipictus | reverse complement strand
ACGCTACCACTGAGCCACGAGTACAACGCTTCAAAGCGGTACAAAAGCGCCTCTAGTGAATGCGGTGTTGCCTTAGAAACGCGCTGTTTCTAAGGCGTGCGTCTCTTGCTCAGGCGCACATTTCGTTGCCGCGCCGAACGCTGCTTTGCTCGACGCTCACCGCGTCCAATGCGGGGCGCGTAGTCGCTGCCCTGTAGCCCATTGTCTTACACCCCTTGGCGGGTCGACGGGAACGCTGTCGCGTTCCACTCTTGAAGGCGAAGAAGTAATGCATGAGTTGTTTCTTCGTCTAGCCGAACCAAATATAGCCAAGCAACAGCAGTTCACCAGGCTAAACAGTGGTTCAACAACTAAAATAAAGGCTAGTATGCTTCGCATCCTGGGCTTAACCTTACCTAAGCCACAGCCATTTTTTTCTTTTTCTGCGCCCTGTAGGGCAATGAACGGGATACTTTCATCCACAGTAAACCCGTGCTTCTTTTCCGTTTCTCTGATATCTGACAATGTCGCTTTTAGTCAACGCATGAAGTTGTCGCCGTGGGTCGAATCACTATACAGGGTGTTTCACGTAACTTAAGCCAAATATTTAAAAACAGTAATTAGCCGCAACTGAATGAAGTCAGCGACATTATCGTTTGCCTTCATGTGGCGCTCCTTAGCGTATATGTTATATTGCACTTAATTAGTTAACTAAGATCAATTATGCAATTTTTTTAATAGTCCCTTTAGGGCCAAGTGCGTTTTGTTACCTTGTAAAGGGCTTTTGAAAACGAACGATCCAAATTTTTGTGGCAACGTACATGCTGCGTGGCAATTTTTTCCGGCGTTTAAATCAATCCCGCGAAATATGAAACGAAATCACGTGACTGCGCTTACGCGCTATTGTATTGCAGCGCTCTCAATCGCTGTTTGTGCGAAAGAAGCGTCCGCGCGGACCGTGGCGGAGTGAGTGGCCGCGGCTCTAGGCATCGGCTTCGCAGTGAGTCAGCATCTTTGACGGTGGCACACGGAAAGTCAGCACCGTCGTCTGATAAGCAATAGGCTCGACGCACGGTTGACAGCACTGCAATACGATAGCGCACGAGCACGCACACATGGTTTTGTTTCGTATTTTGCGGGATTTCATTAAACGCCGGAAAAAATCACCACGCAGCATGTACATTGCCACAAAAAAATTAGATCGATCGCATTGAAGTGCCTTCTACAACGTAACGAAACGCACTTGGCCCTAAAGGGAATATTAAAAAAAGTGCATATCTAATCTTAGTTAATTGAGCAATTAAGCGCAATAAAAGAAATACCCTAAGGAGCGCCCCATGATGGCATACCATATGACGTTGGTTTCATTCAGTTGCGGTTAACCCTTTTTCTTTACATCCTTGGATCAAGTTAGGTGAAACACCCTGTATATAAGAAGGCGCTCTTTAATCTGACGAATGATGTAGTAGTAATAACTACGCAACGACGTCGATCATTGCTAAACCTGAATAACTCGTTATAATATGACATTATAGGATTTTGTTGAGAGCTCTAATGCAGCCAGCAGCACTACAGTGGACACATCAGGAAAAGTTAAGCTCACTGAGGCTTTGCTGTGACACAGCGTGGCGCTGGAGGCTGTTCATGTACGCTACTGCTTAAAAGAAATTGATCAGTTTTTATAGCACATCCGGAGACATTGTGTATCTGTTGAGACATATTAGCAAGGCTTTCTCTTTTCTTCTTTTCCCCAATGTAAGCTATATCCACTGCTTAAAAAAAAAAAGAAACCTTTCATAGAACCTTCGAAGACTACCTGTGTCTGTTCTGACATATTCGGAGGGCTTTCTCTTTCTTTTTCTGCTTATTCTTCTTCATCTTCTTCCTTTCTTTTTTTTATAAATGTAAGCTATTACATTCTACGTGGACAAACGTAGTGAACCTTTCTTTTTTGATGAAAATACCGGGAAAAGTGGGGCTTTTTGGTTCCTGTTCCCTTTGGCGCATTCAGGCTGGCAACGTTTGGTGTTTCTGACGAATGCTGGCCATAAAGTTGCAAAGTTATTATTATTTTTTTTTACGTGGGGAGGTGCTGAAGAGAAACAAGGTCTGCGTTCCGGCAGCAACAAGCGCACGCCAACGGCAACAATAGCGTTGCTGAACGACGCACTAACAAGTACATTGGCTTTGCTCTACACGGTGGTGCATAGACTTCCACGCAACGTGTTTTTGTTTATACAGGCATTTGTCGGCAGAAACTGTGAGCCCATACAAGTGTGCACGCTGTCAGTAAGCAGTCCGTAAGCATCACACCCTATAGAAAAAATACCACAAGCCCCATAAAAGTCTCATATATTCAATAATCCGAAATGAGACATATAGGATTCTATATAAAGACACGTTCTTCCTATGCGTAATGTGTTGTTATTGGATATGGTACATTATTACGTTGCGCTAATTTTGCACTGGCAAAAAAAAAGATATTAATAATCAATCAGGCAACAAGGATGCGAACGGACGAGCCCTGTTCCCTTCTTCGTCTGTCCGCATTCTTGCTGCCTTTGTTATTTATCTTGCCAGTGTAAAACTCAGCGCAACGCAATTATAAACGTGCACCAACTATAGCCCATTTGATTGCTTCATTCAATGGATATGGTAGTTATAGGGAATACGTCTTTTTTCAGTTTTTTTTTCAGCAACGACAGAAAAGCGTATACAATCTTTGAGTAGACTGAGTACAGATCTATTTTTGAGAGGGCCACAATGGTGTTCCGACTGCCATACTAATCTCTTTCTCCCACGCACTTCGACTCAAAAGTAGCCAGCCATGGCTCGAACTCGAAACTTCCATTAGAAAGACCAGTTGCTGTCGTTACGCCTCGTGGGAAATAAGAGAAATGGCTCGCGTTGTTTTCTTTGGAGCGCATGCGAGCCTTCTAGAAAAGACTGCGGTAGCGAAGGAGTTCGTCAAGAGCGTGGGCGCCCAAAAGCTGACGCTATAGAGATATTAGGAACTTAGCTAGAGCCTCTGCTTACTCAACAATGACGTCGTGTGGGAGGATTTTAAACACGTCAGGTAGGAGGAAGGTCCTTTCATTCGGTGGGCAGAGCGAAATTTAATTTTGCGAACCGCTGCCCAATTGGATCAAAACGTCGCAAGCAGTAGCGGTGTGTGCGCACCAAAGATAACCTCTGAAAATCGTTTTTTATAGCTTTTGCATAGCTGTCTGTTCATTGCATACTGGCGCTCGTCAGTCATTTAGTTCTTGCGCGTGATGTTTTTCCAAAGTGCTGGACCTGGTTTTATATTCCAGACGCAACCTGAAAGAACAGATAGATGAACGATGTTTATAAGCCGCTGTATTAGAGAGTGAGCGGGACAGTGAGTGAGAGAGCGTGTGTATGTGTTGGTGCTTGCGTGTGCGTGCGTCTGTGTGTGTGTTTATCTTGCTTTTTTTTTGCTTTCATCACTTCTTGAAGAACTGAGTTAAAAGAGCTACTCATGGACATCATAGGACGAAAAACTCAATTTTTCTTCTTATCTATGAATAACATTATCACAAAAAGCTCCGCAAACAGGCCTTCACAACTGAAAATGGGCGGTTAGGAATTCAAGCAGCAGTTACCCGAAAACCTTATGGTCCAAGAAAAATTCAAATATAAAGAAAATTAAATATATCATCATCAGCCTGATTACGCCCACTGCAGGGCAAAGGCCTCTCCCATACTTCTCAACAACCCCGGTGCTTGTGGGAAATTGTGGGAAATGCAAATTTATCAAGCAGATTTTTTTTGCTCTCTCTCTGCTTCACTTAATTCGATGGCAAGGCTTAGAACGAACGAGTAATTAGCCAGACCTAACGCAGATATCAACTAGCGACGTAGGTCACAGCAGTGTGTCGTCTATTAATAGCAAGTGACAGGCACGGCCTCCCAGCTCGCCGACATCTGCGATGTAGAAGGTGCTCTTCCCAAGTTTAATGATCGAGTCACCCAGCGACTAGCAGCCTACACGCATCCTACCTGTGTTCGCGAAGCACGTAGCACTTTCGCGCGACCGCGCACCGTTTCTCTCGCTAGCCTAGACGTTCGCCACCTGACGCTCGTTCGAGTCGGCATACGTGCAAACGCAAAACGCACTATTGCGGAGTGGGGTGGAGACGTGCCCCAATTACACGCGCCGGCGAATCGCCTCGCCCACTAATGCAGAGTTTGTGTTAAGTATGCATGCGTTGTCTTCCCTCTGTAATTAAGAGCAAGAATGCGCAGCTTCAGTGCCACGTGAAATTCCTGTGACGTCCACACGCTGAATAACACGCGCACCTCCGCGGACCCGCTTTCGTTAACTGATAGAGGAAATGATGACGCACAATGACGTAATACCTACAATTTTATGCAACATGAGTCGTTCTTTTGTTTTTTCTCTTTCCATGTCAAATTTCTCTCTCTCTCTCACTCTCTCTCTCTCTCTCTCTCTCTCTCTCTCTATATATATATATATATATATATATATATATATATATATATACAACGGACCTCAATGTCACGCATAATAAACCGCGACCAAGCAACAGCGCAGACGATGAGACGAAACTTTTCTTTCCCATAAGTGCTGTTTTCCATTGGCCCGCTGCCATCATTAATTATGTGTCCGACATCCTGATTGGCTGGCTGGCATAACTCTTACGAGTAGTTATAGCTTAACAACTCTCCTATTTTTGAATAAAATAACATGCTTCACATACACTTGTGTTCTTCTTGTTCCGTCGTCGGCAATGTATGCCACGTTGAACGGAAGTCAACTAATACCCCTGTCGCACGGGAAGATTTAATCTCATTCGAATCGAATGGCATTCGTATATAATCCGACTAATCGGGATTTACACGGGAAAATGTACTGCCATTCGAATGGGATGATATTTGCCATCGAATGAGTTAGGGGAACTCATTCGCATTCAATTTCGAACCAAATGTATACTCTTGATCCCGGATAGACAACAGCGACAAGCAACGCGAAAAAATAATGCGTGCATCAGCAAAGTCAGAAGATATTTTTTAGACTTATAAAAACGAATAATTAGTTTTGCCGCGATTATATTTGCACCACGGGCTGTGCTCAAGCGCTATTACTCTTTGCATCAAGAGTCTGTTGCGGCGGTCGGCCATATTGGATGTGTTGATCGACGTGCTTTTAGTTGTGAATAAATGGCGGCAAAATGTTTTCGTGCGTTTTAAAAGTACTAGCAAAAGTTCTTAAAAGCGTTTAATATGCACAGAATTTCTTTGAATTTCACAAATTTTGTTCCAGATCGTCATTGCTATCTATTGCGAATGCCATTATATTTTACTGTGCAGCTCCGCAAGAGAGCGAATGGCATTCGATGCATCGAATGCCATTCGATTCGAATGACATTAAATCTTCCCGTGGGACAGGGGCGTGTGACAGCTTCAAACTCGCGAGTGATTCGTTATCTCTTTGCCATTATGACAGCAAGCGGGTATGCATATCGGTATACGACGATGCTATGGACGCATTTTATCTTGTTGTTAAGGTGGAGTCCAGACACCATCAACTTCCGACTCACTAAGGAATTTATTGTAGATTACTATTAGGACTCACAGTAGGTTGGTGATATCGACAAGCGATGCGACATGTCCACCACAATGTTCATTATTGTGAGAACACTTGGTAAGCAGTGAGAGCCTACGGATCGTCTACTTTTCACTGCCCGTCCCAAGGACTCAGCGCTGACATATTGCGAATGCGAAATATTATTCGGAAATATTAAGAGCTATCGATTATGGGGCAGGTTCAACAAAGACTTGGGCCTATGTCGACTTGCTCGCCCAAAGCCAAAGTACTGTATCTACACGTAAAATGCCACACTCTCGTAAATGCCACTTTTCTTTAAGGTCAGTGAAAGTATTGAAAGAAAAATGCCCACTGCCGAAAACATGAACACCACCGCACAAAGGGAAGCTTATTTCGCATAGAGTTCTTGATCACATGAAGCATTTGCATGTCAACAAAGAGGATCAATACACACTCACGCAACAATGAGTGAGTGTTAAAAGAGGGTACCCTAGCTTAACATTTAAAACCGCGAGGCATAAAGGAAGACATCGTTTGATCGCTCAAAAACGTCACGTTCAATTCACATGAGGTTCAGTGAAGTAATCGCTAGAACGGCACTCGTTTGTAACAGGCAAAGCGATAGAAAATGTGTCCCAAAACTACACGGATGAGAGAACAATTTACAGCGTGTAATTTTTTCGTAGACTAAATGATTTTCCGGCGCCAAGAAGCCAACTACTATGTGTAAAACACACTCGCGTATTCGCATGCGCCTTGTATTGGAATGGGCACCTACGTTTCCTACAGCGAGAGGCTGTCCACTTTTGGGGGTTACTCCGCGCACTAATCTGCGATGGAGAGCAGCTCAGAGGGACGGAGGAGGAGGGGGGGGGGGCGTGGGGGGGGGGTGCTTCGAAAGGAGCGACGTTTGGGTTCGCTCAATAAGCGTGCCTGGGCGACTCCAAACGAGCTTATCCACTCCCCAACGTCGAATGGCGAGCAACGGCGAGGTCCAGAGACAGCAGCTATCCCAGAAGCTGCCTTAGGCGCAGAACTTGCTAATGGCCCGTTGCTCGAAGCAGTGCAACTGATCGAGCGACCTTTGCCTTTTTCGTAATGCGATTCCACGGCTGATCGAACAGAGAGAGTCGCCGTTGCGGGAGGTTCCAGTCGAATGGGCTCCGCATAATTGAGCGTTCGAAAATGACGATATCGACTGGTATTTCTGTACAAGCGGGAGACGGAAAATAGAGCTCCGGCACTCACCGCTGTAAGCTGGCCAAAGATATAAAATAAAATAAAAAATGTCTGACATCCACGAGTATGTGGTATGCGCTATAGAGTCATGCAAGTGCTTTTACCGGCATGTTTATTTCCTGAATATGGGCGCGATTTTAGATTCACCGGCTTACGTTCCAAAAGCACTCCTGGATTAGGCTGAGAAGCTTATTTTTAAACAAACAAAAAGCGAATCACATAATGACGTGGGTTGCATTCTGGAAAGATACTATTGGCTGAACTGCCAATTCTGAATATTCTTGCTTGCTTGCTTAGCATGCATCAGCTTTGACAATTCAGCAAATACTATGCGATCGTTGGAGGTTTCTTTCTTTTGTTTTACTGCTAAGCTGTCTAGGGCTAGTGTCCCCAGATTTCCTCGTGGCGTAACGTCGACAGAAAACTATCATCCTCTAGGGTTCATACCTTCAAATGCAATGTCTCATGCCTCCGTAAGGCAGATGCTACAAGCACTCAGTAAAGTGAAGCGAACAATGCATGCATTGTTTGGAATAACGTATACAACATACAGAACAGCATACGTTTGAAAGAACAAGCTCAAAATAGGCGTCCGAACCGCATAATTGATGATAAGGTGCTCCTGCGCCTACGTGCAATTCGAAGCACGTAGTGCTCTCGTGCATACGTTTCCCGGTAAAGATTACTGTTGCACAAGCTGCCGCGGCGACGGCAGCTTGACTGTAGCATGTGAACCGGGGAGTGACGTAGCCAGACTTTCCTACGTAAAAAAAAGGAGCCGCCTAGCAATAACAATTGTGTTGTGGCAGTGCTATGAAAAGGCCGCGTATAGGGAGGCCTCACGTATTCTGCGACGGTCGCTTTCGGCGACAGTGTCACCTCGGCGATAGCATCGCTGTGCGCTCGCTGACTGGCTGTTTGAGCAAAATTGGAGGACATAGTGCTCAACTAACGAATCAGCTCATCCGATTTTGCTCAACCAGCCAATCAACGCGCACCTGATGGCCAAGACGTGGCCAGGGCGATAGTATCGCCGAAGTGGATCGTCGCAGAACACGTCCCCTGAAGAGCAGCGTGCCATACGAGGAGCGACGAAATTCCCTTCTCCCGGGTCCTCTCTTTGTAGGTGCACGAAGTAGCGTTGCAAGCCAAGTCGCAGGCCGTCGGAACGTCTTAGGCTAATTATTAGTTAAAAATGCATGTGAATGTCCTCACGTGATTAATTTCAACCTACCTTGCAATATGTAATCGTTCTAGTTGTCCTCTACAGCATCGTTGTCGAACCACCTTCACAGTATGGATTGGAGACCAATTCTTTAATTGATATGAAAAGTGGAGAAAGAGATATAGACACCCTATAATGATGACGGCTATTCACTTTCGCAATAGCAAATGTAATATATAATAACAAAAATACAATTGTAACGTAAGAAGGACCAACGCTACAGGGTCAAAAATCTAGCGAATATAGTGGAGACTTCCACTTTTTGTGACTCTTTATTTGGTCTTTTGTTATTTGGAAGAGCTTGCCTATTGGTTGTCATGGTTTTTTATCTCATATTTCGATTTCGTTCTCCGAAACTAGAATAGTCAAAGACTCATTATCTCTAAGTTGTCTTCAGTTCCGCGAACTCTCCCAACCTATCTCCTCGATGCCATGGTTGCCAATTGCCTTTTCCCAGCCTGTTTTTTTTTCCTTTCCATTCCCGCACTGAAATCGCCCATTACTTCAGTATACCGAGTTCTCGCCTCTTATCATCGCTAATTCAACGTCCTCGTAGAACTGTTCTACATCGTCATCACGACTAGACGTCCATACGCAGTCATACACCTCTCAGTATGTGCCTCAATTATACGCAGCGCCACGTCTGAAAAAAAAAATGGCTGTGGCTTAGGTAAGGTTAAGCCCAGGATGCGAAGCATACTAGCCTTTATTTTAGTTGTTGAACCACTGTTTAGCTTGGTGAACTGCTGTTGCTTGGCTATATTTGGTTCGGCTAGACGACGAAACAACTCATGCGTTACTCTGCTTCGCCTTGGACGCCCCGCATTGGACGCGGTGAGCGTCGAGCAACGCAGCGTTCGGCGCGGCAACGAAATGTGCGCCTGAGCAAGCGACGCACGCCTGAGCCCTAGAAGCAGCTCGTTTCTAAGGCAACACCGCATTCACTAGAGACGCTTTTGTACCGCTTTGAAGCATCTTACTCGTGACTCAGTGGTAGCGTCTCCGTCTCACACTCCGGAGACCCTGGTTCGATTCCCACCCAGCCCATCTTGCAAGAGTTGAGCCAAAGCCACTTCTCCTCTGTCGTGACGTCACGGTGTCACGTGGTATTCAAGGCGACACCGCCGCGCCTGAGGAGCTGAGTTGAGCCCTCGTAATATGCTTCGCATAAAAAAAATACTAGAAACGACGGACGCACCGCGCTTTGCAGAATCCGACCCGCGAATGCCCGTCGCGAGAGGCTACGCGGTCCAGCGTCGCACGTATCCTAACGTGCTCGAGCGTTCCCGTTCCCTGCCCGCTTTCAACACGTCCATCGCGTAGGCAATCAATTTTCACGTGCCTGTTCCCGGCAGACACGCTGGGGAACTCGTGGCAGCCGCGGCGCACCAAGCCGAGGCCCTCCTCTCCGGACGGCGACCGAGACTTGCGCACTCGTTCGTGCGCATGTCCTCCCCGGCTGATTCAATCTAGTCGCACGGCAATATGCGGCCCGTTACAGGACCCCCAACAGAACCCGCTTTTTTTTTTCCTTCGCCATATACGCTCGGTCGCCTCTCCCCGAGGAATGGCGGCTGGCCGCGGCATGCAAGGTTCGCCAACGGAGCAGCGCCCAGAGTCAATGTTTGCTCTCGGCACACATCGGAGAACCGGCAACGAATCCAGTGCGTGCCGTATACGTCGAACTGTTTCGCAGCGCGCTCGTCCTCGCTGGGGCGGGCGTGCCTCCCTCGAGTCTGTGAGACGCCGCGCTCCCGGAAGTCTCAAAGGGGACCCGCTTGGTTTGCCGTGCTCGGGCAGTCGCAGATCTCCGTACGCGTGCAGACAGACTCGGCGCAGCGATTTGCGCATTTGTGCTCGTGACCGAGTCGCGTTCTTTTGCCTTTTGCCGACAAAGGGGCCGCTCAATCGGCTCTGATGGCGCCGACAGGTAAACCACCAGCAGCCGCATGCGGCAGTCTTGGCTGCTTGATGGAATCACGTCTTCACTCTGTTTTCTTTGAGCGATTCTGGGGTGTCCACGCAATCTACTGGCGTTAGCGGTTGAATAATAGCTAAGCGATCACCTTCAGTCGGCCTATTTACGTCGGTACTGAATTGCCGTGGTTTCGTAAACCGCAGCGTTCAATCGAACTCGTCATGAGATATTCCTGCTCTTGGCGAGTTTATTCCGCTCGCACTTCGGCGATATTCTTGTGGCGCTAAATATGGCATGGGAACACAATTTCTACTCTTTAGACATTTGCTTGTTTTACAATATGAGTTGCTCACGCCACTTGGTCAGTATGACTATCCTCTTTCGCCGCATAAAATGCAAATTTGGGATAGACATGGTTGAACTACGCTAAGCACTGCTTTTTCATCTTCAGGGGCCTTTCGCTCATTTGCTAAAAAGTTGTTAACGACTCAAGAGAAAGAGAGAGAGAGAGAGAGACAAAAAAGGGTAGGAAAGACAGGGAGGCTGGCCAGTGTAAGTACCGGCTAGCTACCCCGTGCTGGGGAAAGGGGCAGAGGGAATAAAAGGTGACGTCTCAAAGACAGCCAGCCACCAGTCTGCACATATAATTTTCCTGGTTCTACACTGGCAGGAATATATATATATATATATTCCGGGGTTTTACGTGCCAAAACCGCGATTTGATTATGAGGCATGCCGTAGTGAGGGACTCCGATTAATTTTGCATCTCACGCTCAACGCTATGCGGCCGCCGCAGCCCCGGCATTCGATCCCACGGACTTCGCCTAAACCGCTACGCTACTACGGCGGGTAAGAATTCTGAGTGCGTACATATCGATGGATACCGAAATAGTAGAGAAGAAATGTTGGTAGAATTAGCAAAAAGGAGTTGATAACGAATAATGAATATCTTCTCTCAGAAGCGTACTAACAGAAAAGTGATTTGGAAAAGCCGAAATGTGAAAACGAGAAATAAAATAGATGTCATTTTCTATGCCGACCCCAGCATATAGTACAGCGTGTAGAAATGCTAGCTAGAGTAAAGGGGAGAGGGATCATAGATTAGTGAATTCTAGGATCGCTTGAAAAAAAAAAAAACAGCGCTACAAGGACGCGGACTAAAAGAAGAACATGTACGACGGACACGCGCTAACTTCGAACTAAATTTTTATTTGAAGAAACAGTGTTTATATGGGTAGAAACATGAATACTGACACCGTGACATCAAGACCGCTCTATCACATTAGAAAAGCGGTCCGTGCGTACATGTCCTTCCCTTAGTCTACGTCTTTGTAGGGTAGTTTTTACTTCGAGTATGTTAAACCAAGTCACCCACATCAAGCTTCTGCTGCTCTAGGATCGCTCTCAATTTGGACAGCGAAAAATTAGTCTAGGGGAAGCAGGCCAACCAAGACGCAGTCAGGGTAAAGACAGATCAGTTCAGGCTGGTACTCGCAAATAAATATGCTCCTTTAGAACGGGAAAATGAACATAAGATGGAAGTAATGAATGAAACCGTAACTATAGGCTGATTTCAAACGCTGCAATTGCAGTGGGAGGCAAGACACCAACGCATCAATTAGGTAAGCTCTCCCAAGAAATAAAAGACATAACAAAAAATAAAGAAGGCAAAGCACAAAAATGTCAAACTTAAGAGACAAGACAGAATTTGCTGAATTGGCAAAGTTGCTAAACAAGAAGAGAGTAAGTGATAGCGAAAATTACAACGTCGGGAAGATTGAGGAAGGAGTAAAAGATGGGCCCAGCATGAAATCAGAGAGAAGGAAACTCGGCATGGGAAAGAACAAGACGTATGCAGTGAAAGCTAAGCAGGGTGATGCCATCTGTTTCGATGATCTAGTAAAAGCACCAAAGGTTTACTATTATACTGATCTGTACAGCAACCGGAGCAGACATGCTACCTTCATTGGAAGAAGTGGTAAACAGGATACAGAGGCTGCTTGCATAACTAGTGATGAAGTTAAAAGACCTGGCAAAACATATCCAGGGGGAAAGCGGCAGAAGAAGATGGAATAACGGTCGATTTAATCAAATGTGGCGGAGATGTTACGTTCGAAAAGCCTGAGTCCCTTTATACGCAATGCCTCCAGACAAGTGTGCGTTCGGTGAACAAGGCCGGCCCAGCTCCGGCTCGTCCAATTGGCTGAAGAGGCTGCTGGGACCCAAGACCTCCCAGCCTGCATCTGAGGCGGCGGCACTCGCCCCCTGACCTGCGTGTCGGGGGGTGGGTAGATCACCTTTTCCGTTGGACATTAAAGTTTATTCTGTCTATCCCATCGTATGACGGCGAAAATGCATGCTGCTGGCCGAGTGCTGCCGATGAGATAAAGAACGCCCTGCCGCTTCCTCGTCGCCAGTCACGATGCAGCCGACCTTTGTTCACCGAACGTACGCTTGAGAGCAGCACAATACAGCTGCGCAAGCGCTCCGTCACGTGACCTTTTTCACATTTCGCGCGCTTTCTTTGCAACCCCCCCAAAAAAGGACTACGAGAGACATATCGTAAAGGAAACCATTCGATCGGTGGTTTCTGAAGGTGCTCTATAAATCTGCGAATCATACTTGGAATCTTTCAGCCAATAATTAAAAAGTTTGGCAAATGAATTTAAATAATTAGTGAGTTACGGGGAAAAAATATGTCTTGAGTTACTGTAGGCTATGGCGACGGCTATGCGTTCGGTTCAATTCGCTTCCCACGCGCCTTCCATATTTAAATTCTTGGCTCAAGTTATGTGGGACGCCCTGTATGAGGCTAATTCAAGAGACGGGGGTGCCCTCGAAAAGTTGCCGCTAAAATGACCTAACGTGCGATTGGCATTATTGATAACATAGGCAACATGATTTTGCCAAGAAAGGTTAGCAGTTATGTGAACTCCCAGATATTTAATAGAGCTTGCTTCGTCTAACAAAGAATCATCACTGTTATAGAGAGGAGGGATGCAAGTGGTTGATTTCCGGGGAAATTCTCATTACTTTGCACTTTTTAGCATTCAAGCGCATTTGCCGATGCATTAGTGCCAGTTAATGATAGAGTTAAGGTTAGACTTGAGGGCTGTAAGATCGCCGTGAGAAGACATTACGCGATAAACTACGCACTCTTCAGCATATAGCCTAATAGATGATTGAGCTATTGAACTACATTAGTCAAGTCAATTATATATATATATATATATATATATATACAGACGACTCAACCCCGCTCACATCGGGACACAACTGTGCAATGCTTTGAAGCCAATTTCAGCTTCAGAAAAGCTGTTACTCAATCTTCTACACGTCGGCTTGCTTCGTTAAAAGAACTACTTTCCACTTAGTCTTCTCGTTGAGCATTTGTTCACCCGGATTCTTGGCTTTGTCGGGTAAATCGTCTCGACTCTCGCTGCCAGTTTAAACGTTCCCGTGCAATTATTTCTCGACTGCTCTTCTATCAGGCCAAATGATCTCCTATCTTCGGGCTTGACATACGTAGGACTGAATGATGGGATTCCTGAGCTAAATGGCTTTACATAGGACAGATGGGCTTACTATCAATAACCATGCTGGCCGGCTACGGAAAAAGATGCGTCTGTCGCAGAAATATAAAGGAGACAGAAACTAAGCGGAGAGGTCAACGGGAAATAAATCACGAAAGATAAGTAAAATGGCAATAAATTACTAAACCAAAACGGAAGTTGGGCACATTAATATGACAGTATAGTAATTTTCATCTATGTAGGTCCTAGATAAGGACAAAACACCCTACAGCCTTTTCAACAGATAAATATACACATATTTGTTAGTTCGCTTACTTTTTTATTAATTTCTTATCGCACTTTTATCTTTGAGAAATTGCAGTGCTTTTGAACTCGTAAGTGCAGGGCTTCGAAACAAAGCACGCGAGGAAGATGGCAAAGAAAAGTTAGGCTCGTTGTACGCAAGACGAATTGAGGCATCTGCAAGAGATCGCGAGCAGGCAATTTGATTTCCCGTGTTTCACTCTCTTTTCATATTAACTGCGCACGTATTCCCTCCTCCTCTTCTACGTCCTTCCTTCTCCCTCACCCTGGCCCCTTAGCTATCTTGAGCGGGGTTGCGACTACTTGGTCTCGCTTAGAGTGCTTGCGTGTAGCATCTTTCTTTTTCTTTGGATATCCAACTCTTACGAAGAGCAAGCGAGGATATAAATAGACCTTTTCTCAAAGTTAGCAGACCGGAATAAGAGCACCGAAAAAAGGAGAGCGTAGAAATGGGCCAAACAGAGGCACAATACAGACAAACGACAGAGCCGGTGCATGGAAAACATTTTAACTACAGAAAATCGAGGCCTGATTTTTGTCTTGAGCTTTGTTATTTTTCTTTTCCCTTTTTCTTCAACATCGAAAGGAGACGCATTGCCCTTTTCCGTATTGATGCACTATTGCAGACCGCGTGATACGGGGTCAGAGCAAGGCGAAGAAAAATAAAAGGGCGGGGGATGACGTCGGAGGTTCCGAACCGACGTCAGCAACACGCGCAGGAAGAAAGAAAGGAAGCAAAGAAAGGAGGAAAGACCGGTCTGGACAGCCGCACTGAAAAAAAAAAAGTACAAGGAACGATTGCTACGATTGGATTAACGAACTGCACGGCGGGCTGGAGCGCAGGAGCAGCTCCCTCTGCAGAAAACGAAAGAAAAAAAAACGCATCGTAGAGCCGGCGGCGAATCCCTGTAACAACTTCGTCGCGGCAATCGACTCCCGTATATAGGAGAGTATTTACGAGACGTTTGCGCATTCATCATGGGGAAGCAAGAGAAGGGGATGATACATTTAGCTGACCCTTCCAGCGCAGCTCTGACTGTAGGTGCCCATTGGCCAAAAAAAAAAAAAAAAGAAGAGAGAGAGAGAAAGGAAGAAAGAACCGAACACATAAAGGTACGACTAGATCATTTCGTGCTACTTCCGCCTTATTGCTGTCACGGGGGGAAAAGGAGCCACGTGGGAAAGTATCGGAAGTGGCGACAGTTACTTCCGAAATTTCCCCTCGGTGAATACGCGGTACAGGGTGCGGAGAAACAAAACGCGGGTCACATTGCACTGCGTGTAACTAAGTTACAGTACACGGAGTGAAAGTAACAGCCTACTTAGAGATGACCGAACAGCGACGATCTATTTAAAGCCCTGTTCTGGAGAACATGTATCTTCCCCGTAGCCGTATACGGTTGCTTTGATCTGAGACTTTGCGAGAGCGTCAGAGAAGGTTAGTTTTGGTGCTGTTTTAGTCACAGCCAACCGTTCGAGCGCAATTATTCTTCGCTTTCATTTTTGTAATGCTTGTTTTTTTTTCTTTTTTTGTATGTGTATGTGTGAGTTCCTCTGTTTAATGGCTCTGGAAACACGTTCGCTATAGCGGGGATTTCGAAGAGCGATAGAATGAAGACCAGCTGTAACGTATTAAGGGGGCTGTTATTGCTTGTTCGATTGTCTGTTCCAACGTATTTCAGTTGTCGTAAATGGCTCGACTCACGAGGTGATTGTAGTGCTGCTGTAATCTGCGGTATGATGCATAATGTTAAGTAGTAATATGGTATTATATATAAGCGTGCATGGTCTAAAAATCTGAAAGAGCATTTTTAATATAGTTGGAAAAGATGTACGTTGATTCCGGTTAACTTCAACGGGAAAACTCCAATTTACCGGTGTAATTATATACCGCGAGCGTGGACAAATGTGAATAATCGGTGCCATTCTACATCTCAAAACCACACTTGGCGTTTCCGACACGCCAGAGCATAAATCTGAGCATTGATTTTGATCAACAATTATGTTCTTCTGTTCTTTTTTTTCCTTTGCAAAGTTGTAATGCCCTATAGGAGACTACGTTTGAGCGTCCGTATACGGAGATAACGCTGTCTCACGGAGATAAAACTTGGCATAAAGACAAGAGAAGCAGGAGGACAAGGTTTGTGTTAAATACAGGTCGATCTAGACTTTCTGAGGCATGCCGGCAATGGTTACGCCTATGTGCTTCCTTTTAAAGTTTGGCGATAAGCATGGGGCCGAGTTAGTTGCTTCGTAAGCAGTTCTAACGCTGCCAAGACAGATCAAGACTATTACGAATAGCAGAGGTAGAATGTTAGCACTCCGGCCAAGTTCACACTGTACCCAATGAGAACATCTGCTTAAATCAAGCTGTTGGTGACCTTTGGCAAAAAAAGGACGAAGATAGACTCAGAAGCTTAAAAAATGCGATTCGCGAAATTTGAATGCAGTTGGCAGTTAGCATAGCCGCAATTAGTTGCCAGAAATAGGCTCATTGAAGGGCAATTCAAGTAGTAAAGTAGGGGGTCGACGAAGCAGGCAGTCATTCGTATCATGGCTTTCACCTCAGTACTCATTCCCAGTATTGCTCCCGCAAGGACAGCTCCTTCTGTCTTGGATGACAGTCAACCAAGTGACGTCATCTTGTTGTCCTCATGTTGTCGTCGTTGTAATCGTGTATTTGTTGTGGTCACTGAATACAGTTGTAAAAGCTTCCGCACGATCGCGAAGGCTATATGGAAGCGGTTGGGAGGAGTTTCGCGATGGCCGGAAACGAGTGACGTCACCGTAACTAGGTTGAGAGCAGGAGGACTTTGTTGAAGTTTGATAACATTTTCTTAATGCGCGTAAGAACCACGGAATACGGGTGTATTTGCATTGCGAAACGCAAAACATTCGCGGCGGAATTCCAAGCTTGCCAATAATTAAGGGCCTATACTGCAGCGAAATTTCGGACTGCGTAAAAAGCTTTGTCTCAGTGAGAGTAAATAGTGTAGAGTGTAAAGGAGTAGTAATTAAACCACAGGCTCTAAAACGTTTCCCGCAGGTGACTTGACCGCTTGAAACCAGGCGCGCTCGTAAAGTTTTCGAGCATTTAAAGCAATTATTTGCAAGTGCATGCACTACTTGTATACATTCAGGAAACGAGGGCTTAGCAGTTTTCATTTAGCCCCTAATTAACTCACACACTTCAAATTTTCTCAGAACATCAGCCGTCACATGCTCCCCATTTACTTTAAGTAAAAAGCCCGTGTGTTTTTCTAGTTTCTTCAGGAGACCCCAAAAAATAAAATAAGAAAAGAAAGAAAGGCGCAATACGTTTTAGAATGCTTCTATTCGCCCTAACAGCTTCGTCGTAATTAAGACATCGACTCCTACTCTTTTCTTTATCTCGCAGCGATGAAAAAGAAAGACTTCAAATTCGCGGAACTTGCCTCCCACTTATTTCCTCTTACTTTGCTACAGCGTATCGTTACGCAAGATCTGCAGCTGCCCTCGATATACATTGAGGAGATCGCGCCAACTTGAAGTCCGAGAACATATTCGACAATGCAGTTCTAAACAAAAAACTTCAGCTCACCGAGGCATCATCGCACTAGGACACAGAAAGCAACAACCCTGCAAACGCAGTTCAAAACGCCACAACAGCTTACCCGGAACTTGGGGGAAAGAAAAACCAAGACCGGATCCAAACTAACGCTTCCAAAGTATGGAATGGAGACGCTACTACTTCGTTGAGAGTGCGATCGGTAGGCGTAGCTCTGGTGCGTTCAACTGTTTGCGTCTTCTCGTAAACGCGCAGCAGTGCGCCAAGTTTATGAAACAAGATTTCACTGCGACGCGACAGTTAAATATTGTCATTTCTTCGCGTTTTGCAAGTCACCCTTCACTCAGCTGTGAAGGCAGCAGCTCGCGTGTATGTGCGCTGTGCGTGAATATTTTGCCGCTTCCAAACGAGTCTGTAAATCTAAATTCAGCCGACGAGCTATGACGGCAGCAGCTTAAAAAAGGAGAAAAAAAAGCACTGCATCAGCAGCTGAAGCAACTCGCGACTACTGAGCAGCAGAGCAACGTAATTTGCATAGCCGATGCAGTCACACCAAGCTTGAGAAGTGTGTACCAGCGCGAAGCGAACTTTTTTTTTTTTTCGCTTGCAAACGCCGTTTTGAACCTCTACTCGCTCTGCCAGTTTCCTGCGACATGTACTTGGAAGTATACTGGTTCTATGACTTTTTATGATACTTTCAGGTAGGAAGACTTATGTCGCTTTTCTACCGACTTCCTGGTTAAAGTTTGTCACGAAGTTTGCGCCACAACATGGTGCACTTCAAATAAAGACATTAAAACAATGGAAGGCTCTAATAACTCTCCGCCAACGCCGCCTAATAAGCAATTGCCGTGGTGCAAATAAAATTTCGATCCTTACGTTCTCGGCCCTTTGTTCTCTATACTTTTCGCATTTGTCTCTCATGCCTGTTGGCCGTTTTGCCTTCGGCTTTCACCTTTCTTTTTATGGTTTCATGCTGTTAGTGTGCTTAACGCAGGAGTACTTTTTCTTGGTCTCACACTACTGTTCTAGGAGTATCAGTAACTCAGCTTAGGTTACCAGTGGCACACATTGCACATGTTATGCTTATTTTTATATCGACACATTGTGATTACAACGACGTGAGAGAAAAATTTTCAGTTCGCACAAAATCGCTTCACTAGTCTCAAGAACAAAAAGTTGCAATCACGCGAAATCAAACAATTGATATACATTTCCGTAGTTTGCGCAGTGTGCATCGCTTTAAAGAAGTTATATTTTATTAAGAGAGGGAGAGAGAGACGAAAGGGGCGGAAAAACAGGGAGGTTAGCCAGTGTAAGTGGCGGCTGATGACCCTGTGCTGGGGAAAGGGCCAAAGGGAATGAAAGGAGAAAAAAAAATAAAGTGAGAAAAAATTCGCACAGTAACGCGATGCTACGCGCTACATTTTTCAAAGTTGCTCGCACAATTCACTAGCCCTTAAGAACTTGAGCAGAACCCTTAAGGCTTCGGGTGCCGAAATCCGTCTTGACCAGCGTCCTAGAACATTTTCCTCTCTGAAGGGGGCGGTCGTCCAGTCTTGCCAACGTGGTCGCGAGCACTTTTCTTGCCACACTGTAACGGGGGACAGGCACAGAGGACGCAACAAACTTTCCACCATTAGGCACGCATTTCGGACCGAAACTTCTGTTAAGCGCAGCGTCCCTCGTGCTATCGGAGACACGGAAACATGTAAATCTTGTGCAGCATAAAAAATCATCAACTCATCTCAGATGCAGTGAATACATTTGCTCAACCAATGCTTGGAGTGGGAAAGAGATTGCTCGGTTAGTGGGTGTACATGTCAGGGCACAGCCGCGTTCCAAGCACGCGTGATACGTGGTAGGCACTCCCGTATATTGTTTCAGTCTTGTACTTGGTCGGCTATGAAGCAGGCGAAATTGAAATAGTATCTACGATGTGCTGAAACGGAACAGGCTCTCGCCTCTGAAAGCACGTGCCCTGGTTCGCGCTTCCAGGCAAGTGGCTAGTGCAGCGTGCGAACACATCGCGGCCCGTTGGTTCTCAGTGCACTGGCAGTGCCAGTGTTTCCCACACCGTAAGTATATCCCACGTACGAATATTGAGACTCGTGGTTAGTGATACTTCCCGGTCCACAGTATCAACACTCGAGCACCGGTCACGTGCAAACGGCGTGCCGTCCGATACGGTGTTGCGGTGCGCCGTGGGAACAGGGCTGCAGGGCTGCTCCGATTCTCCAACGCGTTAGAAAGCTTGCCGGAAGGCGTTGTTGGTGCGGCCATTTGAAGAGGATGCTTTAGCTCGGGAGCTCCTTGTCTAAATGGGTGGGAGCTGAGAAACTGACTTTCCCGGCACCTCCTCCCCCACAAATTTCGAAGAGGTACGCTGCATTCAAGAGAAGTTATAACCTAGTAACCCAAGAAAGTGGTTGTCAATTTTCGACACAATAGTTTCAAGAACATTTTTTTTTTTTCGAAAATGTGAAAATTTTAATAAACAAAAATATCAAGATTACAACCCTGTAATTCAGCATTTAGGAAAACTACATCTCAGTTCCGCAAACCGTGCATTATATGACGCTAAAGCAGACAAATTTGGAACGCTGCTCTGAAGGACGCCATTAATTTTTGACTAGCACATTTGCAAAACTTTCGCAAACATTGTGACGATTTCTCGCAAGCTGTAAATTCACGTATCACATTTGTTCGCTTAAGATGCTTCAACAGATACAATAGACAGAAGTGCGATACCTGTTTTTCGTACAGAGGTGGGTTTGTAAACGTCACACGTTCTTTTTTTTTTACCTCGTTAATTTTCGTCAGCTTCTGGCAGAAATTTGAGGCCATAAATACAAAACTCTGCATCCCAGAATTGCTAGAACTTAGTTTGTCTTTCAAATGCAACAAATTTCATTTAATTCGGCCCGTCGGTTGTCTTATGAAGGCATTTCTGCATATTACAAGCATTTAAGTAGGCAAACAGTTAGAAAACTAGTTAGAAAGTTAGTTAGTAGGCAAACAGGAGTTCGCTCCGAGCTAAAGCTCGCTCCTAGGATGAATCGCATGTGCGCAACATAATTTTTGTTGTACACCTCTAAGTCACCCGTGGCTGTTCCTAAGTGACATCCCGCAACAAGCGAGTGAAGCAGAGAGAGAGAGAGACAAAGAGGAGGAAAGACAGGGAGGTTAGCCAGTGTAAGTTCCGGCTGGCTACCCTGTGCTGGGTAGCCAGCCCCCTTTACAGAGGAGAAAGCTCTAGGACACTGGTCCAGACGGGCTTCGGCACTCAAGGCCTTAAGGGCTTTGCTGAAGTTTTTAAGGACATGCGAATTGTGCAATCGCCTTTGAGTGAAGCACGTTTTGCAGCAATGATCTACGCGTGTGAGGGGCCACCAAAAAAGAAAGAAAGAAATAATTCCTGCCTGTTTTCATCGGTTCGTGAACCGCGCCATCGGTGACAACAAGAAAAAAAAGACAACTCTAGCAACACAAGCCTTTCTCAGTCCTTGCCGTGAAGAAAACAGAGACCTAGCCCGCGTTTTCTTTATACGTGTTTTTTTATGAGTTTTTCGTATGGGATTCTCGTACCTTCATGTATGACTCACACCTGATGATGTACGGGAACATACGGGCTTTCTTAATTGAGACTCCACATGTGTTCATGTGGTGCCATACGAAATGCGTCTTACGGGCGTTTTCGATAGGGTAACTTGCGTACACGCAAATATGATGACCGCCAACTATAGAGTGAGAAAAATCGAAAAATGCTAAGCCCGGTCGTCGTTGTTTCCCCATGCCTCGTGCAGTGTGCCTGGGCTCCGTGTCGACCGCCGTGGCGCTGTTCCTGTCCCCCGCCGTGGTGGGCGCGTGCCAGCGCAAGAGCACCCGCATGGTGGCCGTGATCGGGGGACTGGTGGCCGCGCTGGGCTGCCTCTTCTCGTCGTTCGCCTCGCAGTTCCACCAGCTGTTCATCAGCTACGGCCTGGTGCTCGGGTGCGGCGTCGCCATGACCCGCGACACGTCCATGTTCATGGTGGGCCAGTACTTCAAGAAGCGCCGCGAGCTCGTCGAGCTCCTGCTCGCCGCCGGCACGGGGCTCGGCGTGGCCGTCGTGCCCATCTTCATCGTCGAGTGCATACGGTGAGCGAGGCGGCGGGGGAGACGACCCGCGCGCGCTTGTTACGCGCTCGGAAGACAATACGTACAAACTTTGGGTCTTATCTTGTCTCTCAACCATTCCTTTTTTTTTAGGATATACAAAATGGTAAAGATAGCCTGTGGCAGATAGCACGATTGTAATTGTTTAACTCTATTCTTTTTTTAGAATATACAAAATGTTAAAGATAGCCTGTGGCAGATAGCACGATTGTAATGCTTAAACTGGACTGCTCGAAAAAGGTAGACCTGGAGCCCAAATGAATCGCATGGCGTACTCGGCCAAATAATAAAATTTTGCAACAATTCGTTTTTAATCGTTTACGTTATGGCACATTGCAATTAGCGAACTGTGTTCGGTGAGTTTGCAACGCTAACGAAGAATTTCTAAGAATAGTACAGGTTCCGAGATATTCACCGTCACACTTGCGATAAGCATACGCTCTGTGTCATTTAATTTTTTACCAAACGCCGTTTTATGCGCGTTGGAGCTGAATCCATTTCAAGGACTTGAATTACTATATCCGCTACACGTGGCTGGTAAAAATGTTCGTAATGAAAAAGAAAACGCCTGGTGTAATCGTCATCAATCTTGCGTACACTTCCCTTGTTTCACACTCCGCGCTCGCCACATTTCTCTCACACCTGCCGTGGTTGCTCAGTGGCTATGGTGTTAGGCTGCTGAGCACGAGGTCGCGGGATCGAATCCCGGCCACGGCGGCCGCATTTCGATGGGGGCGAAATGCGAAAACACCCGTGTACTTAGCTTTAGGTGCACGTTAAAGAACCCCAGGTGGTCGAAATTTCCGGAGTCCTCCACTACGGCGTGCCTCATAATCAGAAAGTGGTTTTGGCACGTAAAACCCCATAATTATTATTATTACATTTCTCTCACGGACGCTATGTGACGATGTTACGCGCATGCCAAGCGTGGCCAGAAAATATACCGGGCGTTAAAGAAACCAATATTAAATTGTGGACCTTAAGGGCCTAATTACGCTCAATATGCATAGCCTTTCGCACGCGTGCGAACGTACAGCACCCGTCACACACAGGTGCAGACATTTTGGTTTCAGGACTCGTGCAGCCCCAATATGAAACGAAATTTGGGAATGCAAGTGCAACCTCCATGTACGTTAACAGGAAGCGCACGAATTCGGGCAGAAGGTGTTGCACAAACGGAAGTTCATTTCGTTGCCATGCATCATCACTACAGCTACATATCAGATGACGATAAATACAAAAAAGAGGCCAAATGAATATGCTCACATTTACTGTCGTTAGTAAACGCGCGAAGGGACCAAAGCAACACAAGAACGCTGGAGGAACGCTTACTATCAACTGAAAGAACTTGTTATTCTGTCGTCTTTGTCCCTTCGCGCTTTTCCTAACAATTAATGCGTACCAGCTTCTCCACCATTTCCGTAATTCACATTTACGTTCATAAAGCAGCGTTAATTGGATAACCTCATAGGCAGAATGCGTAGACATAGGAACCATGTAAGGATTACCTATTTTGATTGGTGAAATGTAAAGATTTTAGCTGATATGACCACTTGATTTGTCCTACCATAAATCGTAAGAACGTATCATGTCGCATTCGCTCTAAGGAGTAACTTATTCCCGCAGGAGGAGCCGATCTATGGGCGGCCACGCGCTGTGACCGCCCCAGTACACGAGTCGTGGTAGCCGCTACGTTCGCCGCACCACGTGGTCTTGATTTCTTTCTAACGCGTTGAGAAGTTCACCTTTCACGTCACACCCGAGCCATTACAGGACCACGTGATCGCAGTTTTCTATTTATTTCACTCGCGCGACTTAAGCTATGCGTCTACATTACAACGGGTAAATATTCGGCAAGTCATCTTGCCAGACTAATTAGGCCGGCCTGTACGAAAAGGCAAATACGCGAAAGCGGGATATACTAAGATAGGCACACATTATAAAGATGTTGCCGCCAGGGGGCCGCCACCGATATTCGGCTCCTGCAGAGCGGCAACGACATTCATCACTCCTGGCAGGCCCACAAATTACTTGTTCGCACTCGCACTATCACGTTATATGAGTCAAGCACTGCGGAAGGTGCGATAAGATCGCACATTGAGTTGCGAAGTCATTATGTAGACGCAGTATAAATAGCGGGCACAGGCGATGGCCTAGCGTGTCGCTGATCATCGATCGTGAAACCGCGGCTCAGATGGACATTTCGTGGTGCGGAGACATGCGCGCGCATGCTTACATATATTTGCCATGGTAGACGTAATTGGTCTCAATGCAGTTCATCTGGGAGCGGCATAGTGTGCGCGTACACCCAGTCGTATCCGACGTATTGTCATTACAGATGTTGCTCTGGCTGAAGGCAGTTACGCATGCCGGTGAAGATATTAACATTTGTTTTTGCACTGGAATTACACGCAGATTCGTCAAAAGTTTATAACTCCCATAGTGATGGTGAGAACTTTGGCACGCAAAGGACCAGCACACGTTATAATTTCATCGCATTGCATACGTATTTGTTTCGAATATGGCCAAATATGCACAGGAACAAACTTGAGCGCTTCTGGTGGTTATAATTAGGTGTCTCCACCGAGTTATAAGATTATGCTACACCGGTTTCCTCCCGACATCGAGTTTGCAATGCGTACGAAGAACCAGTGCAAGATAACGCGCGTAATATTGGGGCGATTTCGGCCACTGAGGCTCAAGCCAATAACTGCGAGAACTTAATGTTTCAGTAAGTTGTGCCCTGAGGAGCGCCTGCGCTTAAGGTCCCACGTATATAGCTTTTTTTATTATTGTTATGATTATTTGCATTCTGAGCGTTCGATAACGTTTGCAGGCACTGCATGAGGGCATTTTTGCACGCTATTGTCGCGAGCTGAGAGAAAAATTAAAGCATATTTACAGGTGAATGCAGGCACAGCGCAACTGCCACGATCGAGTATAGTTTGTTCTAAGACTACATGTTCAGAACTACATGTTCTAAACATGCAGTTCTAAACCGAACATTACTGAACTGAAACGACTGAACTGAACATGACTACATGTTCTTTCTACTAGTCACTAATGTCATCGTTGTCGCAACGCTAAGCAGGAGTGTTACAACAACCTCGTTCACGTGCCGATACACGTTTATCAGGGCACTTCCGTTCCTCACCAAGTGCCTCACAAGTTGGGCGACAATGTTTAGTTCCGAAGTGGAAAGCTATTATGCGATTGTTACGAAACAAACCGTCTCTCTCTCCGGATGCACGCTTGCGTCACACCTCCGTTCCAAGGAATTCTCGTGGCTATAGCACCCGAACTGGGGCAATTAACGACTGAACCGAAGAGACTAAATACAAGAATGTAATCGCGCGCCCGATACGGGCGAGCTACTATGCCACTGCCGAATTACGCGCCCGCAATTCATCTCGGGCCGTGCCTTGCGAGCCGCCGACAGCCGTTCGCCGACACGGGCCAAGAGCAGGGTCGATTTGATAAGATCGCCTCGGAAGTGTGGATGTACTGCACGGAGGATACGCCCTATACGCGAGGTGGAAGTGCTGAGTGCGCCGGACGAGCACTTTGATCAGATTGCTATCTTCGAGGCCATTCGCCGTCCTCGCTGGTCTTCGGCGTCTTCTTTCTCAACTTGGCACCCCTTAAGTTAATTGTCTCGAACGACAAATGACTCCAGAATGCCACACCAACGTTCATCGCCGCCGGCCGTGTAGGGCTGGGCCTCTGACGACGTCCGGTGGTACCATTCCAGATCATCGTAAGCAGTGGGTGGAGGAGGGTGATAAATGTGTCGAACTGGGGCGAAACGCCAGTGCGCGCTTGAGGGGGGGTAGGGGGGAGGGGAGGGCTTCCGAAAGCACTCCGCGAAAACGGGCGCAAACTGTAAGACGAAAAGGCACTGGTCACCCTGAGACGTGTAGTAGAGGCCGACATAACAGCTATGGAGCAAGACACATGGTCTTGGAAGTGACTCCATGCAAGTGTAGATAACGTGTGCAGTACTAGCACAGCTTCCTCCAATTCTTTTTGTACATTTACTTCTCTGACAACCACCGATATACGGCAACGTTAATTAATCTCGCAACTGTGCGTCTATACTATCCCACTATAGGAAGCAGTAAAGGAGCGTACGATATGAGGGTCAACTGAGCAATTTCTGCAGCCTGCAAATACATTGCGTGCTGATCTCCATTCGGCCAAATAGTTTGGTATAGTAAGTGATTTACCAACGTGTGAGCAACGCGCTTGGGTATCGCCACTAATTGCACTGTGCTGTGCGCACCACGGGTGAAAATGTGATTTGCAATTCTTTCTATTCTTTTTTTCTTTAGGGTGGTGGGCTGGAGGCTGGGTCTACAGGCGCTAACGGGCACCGTGTTGGTGTTGTTTGTGCTGGGCGTGTTCTATCGGCCGGCGTCCCTGTACCACCCGCAACGGCGCGCCATCCTGCACCTCAAAAGCATGCAGCGCCGCTCCAAGGCCAAGGACCGAGCCTCACAGGCCTCCGAACGGCCTCCTTTCATCGACTACGCAGTGTTGCGATCACGCACCGTCCAGATCCTCGTCGCAGGAACTGCGCTGGCGGCTTTTGGGGTCACCACGCCTCTCGTGCTTTTAGTGAGTCTTTCCACTCTTAGTAATTCTCGCTGCAGCGAAATGAAATCGTTGAATAATTAACTTTCTTGCGTAGTTTCTGTATAGGTGCATACGCGTCGACGAAAAGAAAAAAGAGACACCAGAGCTCTGTTAGAGTAATTGCAGACATTAGCTTGACCACAAGTGTAGCATACTATCTTGGAGAAACGTTGCGCTACACAATTCTGTATCCAAGCCTGCACTGACCCTTGCGACTGCTCGCAAAACATCAAAGAGGAACGCACTGAGTTCACCTGATAGGCCCAGTTGCGATGTGCATAGCGTCAAAGAGAAATAGCATAGAAAGAAGTGAGTTGTCGGAGCTGCGAACAACTCAATAGATCGTTAATACAGTCAGCCTCAAAGTTTGCGTTTGTTGGATTCGATTCACGAAGATATAACAGAGGCTTCATTTCTCTCGTTTCTAACAAGATTATCAGAGTAAGCAAGCAATCAACTCACATTGTCATTGCAGATGCATCTCGGCGAACAAGAGGGCCTCGAGCGTTCGTCGCTCCTGCTTCTCCAGGCGTTCTTGGGCATCGCCAGCGCCATCGGCAGCGCAGCCTTCGGCCTCATCGTCATCAAGAACAGCGTGCAGTGCCTCATCGCGCGCCAGTACTTGTGCCAGGCGGCCGCGTTCATGATCAGCGCCTCGCTGCTCGCCTTCACGGCGCTCCACCAGTACCACGGCTACCTGCTGTTCGTGTGGATATACGGCGTCTTCCTGGGCGGCTACCAGTACTCGCTCAAGATGTACACGCTCGAGAAAGTCCGGGCGCGCAACTTCGCCAAGACCTGGAGCTTCGTCCAGTGGTGCCAGTCCGTGCCCGTGCTCGTGGGCGTCCCGCTGGCGGGGCTCCTCAACGAGCAGTTTGGAGGCCGCACCGGCTTCTACGTGTCCTCGGCGTGCTCCTTCCTGGGGGCGATGTCGCTCTTCCTGATAGACCTGCACAAGAAGCGCTCCCGGCGCAGCCAGCTGCGGCCCGACTGCCGCCGGTGCTCGGACGTCCCGCCAGCCGCGGCGGCCGGTGACGGCGCGGCTGCGTCGTCGTCGCGCCGCTCCTCGTTCCAGGACTCGCTGTGTCACGAGGCGAGGCTGCAGCAGCGGAGCTTCACCTTCAGCAACTACGCCGACCTGCGGCGCCAGGAGCTCACCTGCATCTCCGAGGAGGCCATCATGGACAACTTCCTCGAGGACTTCATCGACGACTGCATCACGTCGTGCAACAAGGAGGAGAAGTACCTCATGCTGAGCGAGTACGAGAACAACCTGAACAAGACGCAGGAGACCCTGGACCGACGTGTGCGAGGCGTTCGCCGCGCTTCCATCATACTGCCGTACAAGTACGACCAGTGTCCCAACTGCATGCGACTCGTGCCCGTTCAGACCAACGGAGAGCCTGCGCCCAGGTCCTCGCCGCGGAGGCTGCAGAAGCCTTCCGTAGACGTCATCGAGGAAGTCACCACTTCTCTTTGACGACTCTTGCCATAAGTGATGTCTGCTCGAAAAAAGACCTGACATGTTGCGAAGACTTCAGTGCTCAACCTGCTCGAGATATCTTATGCGAGAGTGCGAGGAAGAACTCGCGGTGAAAAGCCTCAGCAGTTGTGCATGACGGATCGAGATCTCGACGCGTTATTGGCCAATTGCACGAAACGATCGACCGTGTGCTGCGGCATTTCTTTTTCGGCGCTCCTAAGCCGCACTATTTATTTCCCGTGAAAGACGGCGAGAGATATTTCTCACTGGGTGCTGCAGATGAGACCTTAACCGATGTGACTGGATTGTGGACGTGTTTAACTCGCGCCTTCAGTGACTGCAATAAGGTGGACGTGTTTTCAAGAGCACTTGTGATGTATACTAGTGAGCGCATAGCGTCAGAAACGTTCGCGTAATTCTGTAGCATCAGCACTTCGCACGAGAGCGCCTGCCAACGGCAGTCTACACGAGAAGAGTAAAGTGGGCAAGTCTTATGTTTTGCGACACCTTCCGTTGGGTGTGCTCACCTTGTACTGCAATCGATGGACGATGTCAAAGTAATCCATATAATGGGAAGGTCGCTGACATGCACAGCAGATGTAACCCACGTAGTGTGTCCCGAAAACCACCATGAAACATGGTCACGAAAGCGAGTAAGAATTAAGAACGAG
Source organism: Dermacentor albipictus (assembly GCF_038994185.2). Taxonomy (NCBI): domain Eukaryota; kingdom Metazoa; phylum Arthropoda; class Arachnida; order Ixodida; family Ixodidae; genus Dermacentor; species Dermacentor albipictus. Next base: position 96,503,649 of record NC_091825.1, on the reverse strand, counting down.
TTTTTTTCACGCATCTCTTTAAGCTATGAATTATTGGGTTTTCCTTTTTTTTTCATTTGGTTCACCAAAATTCGCTCTATGTAAATGCGTATACATCGTCAAAGCATGTAAAGCCATCTGAACGAATACATGTATGAGATTGAGTGAAGAAAGATGACAAGCTCTCTTTACCCACGTGTTTATAACGAATGATCTTCCGCAGCAGTTAGTGCCATATTTATCAGTTTGTTACAGCACTTGCCGTAGTGCTGTGGAATACTATAATGAGTCAATAACGTGTAAAAATGCTTCATGAGGCAGAGAGACGTAGATCTGCAAGTTTTGTAAGAAACGCTTGCTGTCTTTTTCTACATGGGCCGAGGGAATAGTACATACTTTTATTTCTAACAGAATCATGACAAATTAGAAGTTTTTAAAGGTTGCACCTGTAGGTGTACATTTCTTCATAGTATATGAGTCCAAAATCGGGTTGCCACTTTCCATCGCACGTACAGTAGCATTTGCGTGCTGCGGAAGTTTTCTTTCTTGTATGTGTACAATTAAGTACAATTAAATGTCACACTGCCAGCAACGACATTTCGGATGACATGGTTCGACGTATGAACGTCCGAAAAGGGAACTATGGTCATTTCGAGATCGTTTTTCTTTCATCACCCAACATAAACCACAGAACTTTTTGCGCACAGACTGCTGCGTGGTTCTGAACAAATGCTTCCATTGCGGAAATTTGGCTTCCATTGCGAGAAAGCATTAAGGTTTGCTTGAAAGTTACGGCACTAGTTGCTTAGGCAAAAAACGAAACACGTTTGCATCTTTATTCACCCCATAATTTCGGTTGTGCTCGTCATAAGCATACAAAAGACTTGCGCTTGAGATATCTTCACCGGCTCGTAAATTTCTCCACACAGCAGCAGCAGCAGTAAAAAATTACATCTATACTTGGCAAGTTCTTTCTCACATTTTTGTCTGTGTACAGCGAAAAAAAAAAAACGCCAAGTTCAAACGCGTTTCGAGTGCCTTGCTTTTTTGAAGCATGTTTTAAAGAACCAAGTTTCCTGCTGTGACATTTGCATCGCGAAAACGTTTATATTGAATCTGCAGCTAACACGTACATAAGCCACACTGAATCACGGGGCGACACACGAGCACTTTCAGTCTCGAGCACCGCTGTCATGTTATCTTTCTTTGCCAATTCATAAGTATGCAAAGCTCGAACCGGCCGACATCCTTTATATTAGTTTACGCATATAGAGCAGCTCGTTCGTTGCAAGCGATCATCGTTGAAACCAACTAATGCCGCCTGTCGCTGTAATTGATGTAAACCATTGAGTCCGGCAGCAAGCGCACAGTGTCATTTTATAGAAAATAAGAACGTCCCACGAGTCATACAAACCATCGCTCTCGACGAAAAACTTCTGCGGCATATGCGTCTCTAGTCCGTTCTTTTTTTTATTATTTTCGTCGCACCTTCGCGTCCTAATTGTATTGGAACTACCGAGTGCCATATGGACCTAGTTTTTTTCCAGAAATGATTAGCTATTCCGCAAAATTCTGGCCGAGAGAATCTTCTTTACTTCACTCCCTGCAAATCAAAGAGTTGAGGTGGCGTCAGGCAAGAATATTTTTAGTCAGATTTTATTCGCTTCTGATTATCCGTCACGCCGAATGGTTGATCGCAGTGATGGCGGCAGCGTCGATTCGTGCCATGCAATGACGAATGGCAAAAATAATGAAAAAATGAAAGCAATCGTTACAACATACCTTTATGAGAATGGGTATGGGTGTTGATCAATAAAGAGTCTTTTAATCATTCACATGAAATAGTACCAGAGAAGCTCTCACAATGTACCGGTTGACTCTTTAAAAAATTTGCCTTAATGCAGAGCGCAAGTTTCGTTTTGAGGAAAGTTACCGACTTAATCCCACGTTTTCGAACAAAAAATGCATGTACTATACCATAACAAATAGTGTGCCACGACGCAGGAGAGTCTCGTTGGCACATTAGCATTACAAATCTGTTTCATAGACAGTGAGAGTTCTGCCACTGAAGACTCTAGGACAAAGGTGGTTGGACAATATTAGGAAAACGCTCAATGTAAAGCAACCGACCGGTTACAATGTATGGTTTCGTCATGGCTCTGCGGTAAATTTTACATAAAACAACAACAACAAAAAAAGAACCCAGTCAGACGAATTCATCACTACCGTGCTTGTTTCAGCAGCGCAAAAAGAAAGTCCTAAATTTTGAGAGATGATCTCACACAAGCAATGAAAAGGAGCTCTTGGTGGTCATCATCTGCAGTGACTTCGCCCACACAGTTTCGCAGTATGCGTAGCTTTTGCTTTTGAATGTTTTCCTGGAACCTGGGCAACCATCAGCGTTGCCGGTTCCATCTTGTCCCTGAAGAATCGCCGATGTGCACTGTACAATAAATGAACTCAACTCGACAGAATTTTATTAACTAAATCAATGCACGTGTACCCTAAACAGGCATAACGTCAGATATATTGGCATAATAATACTACAGTTCTTCCACGCCCACGGTACAGCACCGACCACGCACTTTCCTACTTTAAACTCTTTGGATTGGGCCACCACCTTGCGTCACCACCCTTACAAAGCTGAACCTGAGAACTACCACATGGGAATTTTCTAACATTCAGAATATCGAGAAGAGGTAGTGAAAATAAAGGTATAACAACGAGGGGGTTGTAACTAAAGGCGAAATCTTTCAGCTCATAGTGGCTTTTTTTTCTAACAATGCGTGGTGAGAGTGTACAAAAAACTGAATTACTACTTTTGGTGAGACTCTCATACTTTTCTGGCCATAAAAGAATATAATGAGAACGTAGAGACCCTGTACACCAGAACTGCCAATATGTAGCTTCGCTCAGTATTTTCGTGCCCTCTGCAAGGGAAGCGTAGTGGTTGCTGCTCGCATTTGCACTCGCTTTAAGCTGTCAGCCGTCGAAGGTATTCAGCCAGCTTAGTTGTAGTGTGGTGCAGCACGTAGCAACAGAGGGGTTCCGCAACTCAGTCGAGCAGCATGCCGTAATTCAAATTTGGTGTTCACAACGTGGTACTGCGCCAAAGTGGAGAACGCGCTGCCAAGGCATCTTGAAATAGTACCTTTATTTCAGTGAATGACGCTATAGTTTTATTCGAATCGTAGTGCGCGGACATTGAGGTTGAAAGGCACGCTTAACTAAAGGACGATAATTCTGCGATTGTGCGTCGTTTCTCGCTGTTTAGTCTCGCTTGACATTTTTTTACATCGTTCTGAACCATGTAAGAAGTTTCGGACAATTTTCCACGTCATACGCTGACTCTCTCCCAGGGCTGGTACTTTAAGAGGCAGCGTTTCGTAGCAATTATAAAGAAGATACTGCGATTTTACATGCCGAAACCATGATCTGATTATGAGGCACACACTAGCGGTGGAACTGCAGTATAATTTTAACCACCTGGGATTTTTTAACGTGGACTTAAATCTAAGTAGACGAGCGTTATTTTTTTTTCCTTCTTATATTTCGCCCTCATCGAAACGCGGCCGTAGGGGCCGGAGTCGCACCCGCGACCACGAGAGTTCAACCGTGCAACTTGATAGCCTCTGGACTACCCCGGTAGGCTTCATTGTTTCGTTAAATATTTATCGTTGTAATTCGACACAGATAGGAAAAACATTTTATGTAGATGCACTTGAAGGCTTCTATTATCACATTCATAGCAGCCTTCAAGTGCAGCTATAGAAAGTGCAAAAGTTTAAACCATTTTCCTTTGACCACGGTGCACAATCTCTCGCAGACACATGAACATGGAGGCAACCAGTTCGTAGAAAGGTTTAATATAACCAAAATTTAGTGCCGTCATCCGATGTACATTCCCCTGACTCATTTTCATCTTTATTGTCACAGTGTGGAACACGCCAACCTTGTCGGTTTCTTTTTGACGGGCGGTCATCTTCAGAGCCTGAAGGGCATTACGCGTCGTCGAATTGTGGGCAATGTCTCATCACTCGCCTGCGTTGTTTTACCTTCGTCAAGCGTAGGCAATATACCGGCTTTTGTGTACCACTAGCACGCCTTATTTATTTAACAAAGTGTTAGCCGAGAATTTAGAGATGTGAAGTTTACATGACATTGTCGGTGTGGCGTTTCTAAAGGAATAAAGTTGTTTCTAAAGAAACAGTGGGGGCTCACTGATGTCTGTGCGTCAGAGTGACTCACATGCGCTGGCGACTTGTGTATCTCAATTGCCTTCTCACTGACCCAGCATGAGAAGGAGAATAGCCACGCCCTTCACTTCGGGTTTTATAATTGGCACGCTAGTAGCTTGTGATCACGTGTTAGCTGCAAATGTAGCGTAGCACAAAAAAAAAACATGAAGCCACAAGGATTTCATGTTTTTTTTTGTGCTACGCTTCTGCAAACGAACTCGTACCCAAATCCGGCGACCCTTAATAGCATATATCCAGAGATTTATACGAATTGTTCTTGCGTGGCCTGTGGTGAGGTAGCTACGTTGCCTCATATGCTCTGGGAGTGCGGGTCGCTTGGCCCGAAGTTCACCAAGGAAGAGTGGGACGCCCTCCTGCGAAGTCCCGTCTTTGAGGATAAAATCCTGGCCGTCCAGCGCGCCCGCGATCGGGCCGGCAGACTAGATCTGTCAGTCCCGTCGTGGGATTAGCCAGGTGCGCGTTTTATCGCGCTTTGCTGGACCAAATAAAAGTTTATTCACTGACTCACTCACTCGCCACAAGGATGTGTAGAGAAGTGCGAATTATTAGCTGAAATACATTTTATTTTAAGCTCTATACGAATTCAAACTGCAATCATGGCATATTTTAGCAGCGAGTAAACTTACCTCCAGAAAAACATAACGAAAAGCACTTCTTGTGCTCACGAACCTCGCAGCTTCTGCGCGAGCACTCTAGCGTGCCTTTTGAAGTTTGAAGTTTATTTATTTATTTGATACAGAAAGAGGAAGCAAGAGCTAAAAACCATATGGCCTGACAGGGACTCAATTGCTCCTAACCATGAAACGCGTAAGTTACGAGTGTTCAATACACATGTGTCAATGAGGTGTACTTTAGTTTGCTATAGTTACCTGTTGTGTTGGGGCGTGTGTATCTTGTGTGCACGTTGTGTGACGTTTCATTTTTTTTTCTTATCATGTACGCATGCCGCCACGCAAACAATGCAGGATTCATTAAAGCGTTTTTGTCTCCCTTTCTTCTTTTGAAAAACTTCAAGCGCTTGCGGACGGCCAAAAGGAAAATGGAGCGCAATACACGGAGAAATAAAAAAAAGGCACCGCTGCCCAGCAGTTCCAAACAATTTCAGTCATTTTAACTTCACTTCTTCATGAACTCAAAGGCAAAGAGGGTGCCATTGTGGTACCAAAGGGATGCCAGCAGGGCTTAACATTAAAGAACACGCTGAGCGCTGAAGCAGCCCTCTGCCTTTCTTCCTCTTGCAGTACTGAATATACTTAAACAGACGTCTACGCAGAAAAAAAAAAGAGTCCAATGACAGACGTCTGTCATTGCGCGTTTCTTGGTGTATGCCCGAACAGCATTCTAACACTAACAAAATATGTTCAGACTAAAGGTACCTGCAATCTGGCTGAGCACGTCTGCCACGCCGTTGTCTGAGGCCAGTTGCGCCACGACGACGTCCTGCGCTTCTTGGGACGTGATCTTTCGCCGTCAAGGATAAGTGCTTAGCGAGTTGGTACATGGTGAACTAAGATGAAAACCAGCGGAAAAAAAGCATACAGAAGGAACAAGAACTACTAACAGCGGGCAGGACGATGTTTGACTGGTCCTGTGTATCCGTTTTTTGCACAAGGAAACGAGAACTACTAACAGGACGATGTTGGGCTGGTCTTGTATATCCTTTTCTTTTCACTGCTCTTCTTGTTAGTTGTTCTTTCGCAGTTAGCGCGGAACGTTTGCATCCTATCAGAGTGAGCTAAGACGTGACACAAAAATGCAGAGGGAACACGGAAAACTGTGCCACTTCGAGTATAATGGGCCAAATCGCCCGGCCAAAACTCTTGCTTTATCCTCCGTAGCTCTTTATGCCACGCCCTTTACACTATTTGCAGCCAGACGGCATTGCGTGCCCAGAGTGTTTGTCCCGTAAGTTGCTCCAAACATCTTGGTTCCAAGTTTGGATGGCGACGTGACCAGTGCTCTCGCCGAATGCAAATCGGCCGCCGCAACAGTGTGCAGCTCTTCTGCATGTCGCCAGCCACACCGAAACACCTCGGTGAGCCAGCTGTCGGGTATGTAGCTGCTGGTGAGGGAACCAGAATTAATTTTGATAAGCACAGAACAAAAATATCGCAACTGAATCTACGCAATCGACTTGCGAAGAAATTCCAACGACGAAGGTGTTCCATGCGATGTAGTTGTAGCAGAATATTACCTAGAGGATCAAGAGTCAAATCCACAGGGGTTTTTTTTTTCATAAGGGCCCTTTGCCACTGGCTGATCATTTTCGCTAACAGTAATATTGTCCACCATAACAAATGGCTGCAATGCGCTCATAGGAACAATTCTAGCATAAGAGAGTTTTGTGAATACTTGTCCAGTCTTATTCTTCACGAATCAAGCTTCGCAAAGCCAAAGTTCCCCACGTTCAGGAATAAAATATTGGGGCAACTTCAGACCAGGCCCATCAGCCTTTCGACAGTGTTAAATCCACAGCAAATTGCAGCATGTGATAAAGTACTGAAGTTTTTCTTACTTCAGAGCTTCAAGCCTAGAAATTGATTTGATGAGATGATTCCACCCAGTGAAATCAGAATTAAAGTGCCTGTAATTCGTCTTGCCATGTTGATAGCGAAAGGTACACGCTACTTTACTGCCACAAAACAAAACCGCCACTGTCACTGCCATTTTACTGCCGCACAAACACATTTCCTCTCGTTGTACTCTGCATGAAGAGTCAAAGACTAACGATGAAGGCATTATAAAACCCAATTCACTTTCTTTTTTTATAGATCTTGTTCCACCACGCCCTTTCCTGCACGAATATGCGTGCTTGTGAGGCTATGACCAAAGGGACGCCAACAGGTTGTCCCCAGTTCTCGTTTTAGACGTTTCCTTGTGATGTCCGTAAGCTATCGTCCTCTCGGCCAGAGCGGAGTTCTCAGAGACTGTATAGTAAAAAGAACAAAGAAATGCATCTTCATTCGGCGTCGATCAACTAAGCCAACTGCAATGAAGCCTTTACTGCACCTGCAACTGCAGTGAGACTGGTGTTGTATACGTCGCGGGTCGCTGTTTTTGTCATGACGGTAGGTTGCATTTCTTTACAAACACTGCTCCAGGAGGGCACATGTAACCGGCAAACGGAGGCCTCTGGAGAGCACCTGAGGTTATAATAAACCAGGTGGCGCAGGATCTCCGGGACACCCAAGGGGTAGCGGGGAGATCAAAGCTGGAAGCAGGGCGGCCCGTGGGTTGGGGCCGCGGAGGCCGAAGCGTACCAGGGGGCGTTCGCATAAAATATTGGCTGTCCACGATAGCGGACTGCCGATCTTATACTCCCCTGGCACGCGCAGGCCTCTGCGAGTCCCAACCCACGGACCAGTCCGGGTTCTAGCTTTGGTGTCCCCGTTGCCTCTTTGGTGTCCTGGAGGCGCCGCCAATAATGCGAAATAACGACATGTTGTTTCAATTAGTAAAAAAACACGATTGAATCAAAACAATTACGTCGAGCCTCCAACTTGCGACGCTAAGTTCTGCAGTATACCGCGCCCCACGACTTCTGCAGGAACAAACGCATACCACACGCGCTAAGAAACTCCTCCGTATTACCTAGGCAGAGTCATATATTCAAGAAGCAAAAGTCCCCACATTTCCTCTCTGGCACCCGCTCTTGCCCGAGCATGTGCACAAACGTCAAGTGCCACCCTGTGCTGCACCTACTAGCAATTGTAAATACGCGACCGCACGAAAACATCTTCGCTCGTTGCTGCTGCCGCGTTGCTCCCACCAGCTTTTTGACAGCGAGTGTCCGCGCTCATCGAGTATGAAGTGTTCATTATTGCTCATGCGCGCTGACACCATATGCTTGTTAGTTCAGTTAGTAAGCGAATGCTTCCATGTTTATACGGCTGATAAAGCTACTACCCTTACATCCTTTAGCTGTGCACTAATTTGCTATCGCACCCAATGCTTCATCTTGCGGGCGAAATTTAATGTGCTACTTTTTTTGGTGTTGTCATTCATCTTGGAAGTTTCATCCTTTAGTACCCTGCTTTCTGAGGCGGGAAACAGTCTCAATATTGAAGTAGAGTTGATGACCCTGAACTCAAGAACTGAACGCATTTAACTAAATGAGAACAGATAACAACGCACCCCAGAGTTCTTAGCAGGGGTTGTGATTAGCGGAATGCTTCCTCCTCGGTTGTCTAGCGCCTCTGCTATGTGTTACCAAAATGAAAATGCAGTTTGTTATAGCGTACTAGGCCTTGGAGAATGTTGAACCGCAAATGCGGAACTCCGCACTTAAATAAGGTGCTGCGTTCACATACTGAATACCAATAAGTAAATACTCTTCGAAATACGTGGTCTACGAGCATCGTGACTAGTGGAGTTTAACGACCATAAGCAACACTGGGTCTGTAAGTGTGCGGTTCTTTAGCAGGATACCAAATGTCGGCACGTTAGGCTTTGCTCACAAGGTTACAGCCACCGTACGTGAAACATCTCGTGGTTTAACGCGATGGTCCACGAACGTATCAGGACAAAAGGACAAAGAAAGCCAACAAGCATAATAAAAAAAGGCCACGGACATCTCTAGATTTTATCCTAAAACAGCGACCAGTGTTTTTGCGCCAAATAGCAGCTTTAGCTTCGTCATATTATTTTTTTAATTCACACGAATAAATTAAATGATGTTGGCATCTTTGATGGTGTTGGCTACTCTTTTTCACGTGAATACCACGAATATCGATCACAGGTCACGCAACATCACAAACGCGAGAAGACACATTATAAAACGAGAATACGATACATTCTCAAAGAACGAAATGTCACCGCAGAAGCTGATAAATGAAGCACCGCCAAATGTGGAGGTGTTCACACGGCGCGCACCTCACTATACTCCCGCATCCGTATCTTTACATCAGTGTCGCGGAATGCAGTACTAAGCACGACGACGTTTCTCAGCAAGCGTTGGCACACCAAATACCACGACAAAGGCTTTGACTCGGCAGCAGACTTGCCTCAAAGCGCTGTCGCGTTCGCATCGCTCCCATGGGAAACCCGGCGCTTCCAACTCGGGTGCTCTTATCGTGGGTCTCTCCCCATTTGCACCACGCTTATTTATACACACAATAGCGTGCCTGCACTGCATTGTGCTGGCTTCATTTGTGTCCACGGGTTCAGCTTGCGTGCGAGAACCCAGAAGGAACCGCGGATAAAAACAGCCGCGAGGAGGCAGTCACCTCTGCGCCAACGGCCGCCTCTGTTGTGGGAGGAAACGCTGACTTGGACTGGGTGCCGCGCACAGACAGGACCCGCTTGCATCGCTTGCGTAGCTTAAGAAGCAAGTGAGACAACAAAAATAATAAGCAGTTTAAACGGGGTTGGATCTGTGTAAGTGCTGCTCTGTAGAAAAGGAGCAATTAAAAAAATATACAAACGGCCACAGAAGGAAATCTGCGCCACGCCATTCTTTCTTAGTGTATTTTGATTACAGTTTCTATGACGACATTATCATGACAGTTACTAGGGCGGGATACGCATGGACACATCGAGCATGGACCACACCTAGTCTACGTTAGCAGCGGCCCTCCGGCCTGCAACACTCTCTTACCATCTGGTTTACGGGCCTATACATTACAGACTGTGAGAAGTGGCCCTCGATTACGTGTGCGCTTTACGTGCTTTGTGCGTCCCCTCTTTCGACCTCCTCACCCTCCAGTGCTGCGCAGAGCGTGAAACACTATTGGAAGCTGAAGTGTGCTTCCTGGGTGACGTGCCTCGAGCTTATTGCTTCAGACGGGGAAAGTGTTTGCGAGCACAGCAGAGAACGGCTAGGAAAATGAAGGTGGTTGGCATTTAGGACGGCGATGAGAGCTGCCCATTCGAGCGTTCCCGCGTAACGTGTGCGTGCAGCGCGCATTTCACGGCGCATGCGCACCTTGGTGGAGTGGGACCGAGGCTACCGAAGAACAGCCAACAGGTCTGCGACGTAGGTGGTTTTCACAACTGTTCTCGTCACGGGCAGTCCTACGAGTAGTCATACGAGTACGAGTAGTCATACGAGTCTACGAGTAGTCATCATACGAGCAGTCCTACCGGAAAAAAACAGGTTAGGAAGCGCAGAGGATAGTTTCAAGACGAAGCTTTCCTTGCCTGCAAATAACGCACTATAACATTTCTTTCTTCAAATCAATTTCGTCTATTGTACCGAGCAGGTGGATGCGTCATAACGTCATGATACGCTGGCTCACTGCGTTCGCTGCGGCGGCCACGCGTGAGCGCATGCCTGAACGAACGCACACAGCACCTTCCAGCTTTTCTCTCTATTTTAGGACTTTAGCATTAGGAGGGTCAATGTGTAAAAAAGTGTGTGTGCGTTATGTGAGAAGCTGGTCACATGCACGGTAGACGTAGAGAGGGAATGGCAGAGCTTAGAAGAACGTGTATGTATGTATGTATGTATGTATGTATGTATGTATGTATGTATGTATGTATGTATGTATGTATGTATGTATATATGTATGTATGTATGTATGTATGTATGTATGTATGTATGTATGTATGTATGTATGTATGTATGTATGTATGTATGTATGTATGTATGTATGTATGTATGTATGTATGTATGTATGTATGTATGTATGTAGGGGTGAACGTGGTTTAAATCATGGCTCAGGGACCTCAAAGCAGTGCGACGTAATGCTCACGCATTCTCTGGCGCTTACTGCAATATCGCCACTGAATTATTTATTATTTTGCTTACGAGCATCGACGGCACGCCCAACCTTATTTTCGCACGGCATCAACAAAGTTGGCTCTGTCTCATGGCCTTACGGTAATGTTGATTACGCCCAGACTGGTTATTCAGACCATCAAATTATAAAAGTATATCGTAACCGTCGCACTTGCAAAGTGTCATTCTTTTGCACGCGAGAAGCACATGGTTGTGTTTCTACGCCCTGGCCCATGGTAAATCGAACGCAAAGCAAGTGAACAACGCACGAACTGTAAGACTACATTACACAAGTATACACACCGAACTCAGCCCGCTACGTTGCCGACATCTTCCAGCCTTTTGTAGAGCAAGTGACACCAGACGAGCGCCTTCTCGCGTATTAATATCTCCTTACAGTTCACATGTTTTGCACTTTCTTTGCGTTCCGTTCATCTTCGGCCGCCCAAAACTTACGTGTCAGTGCGCCTTTAAATGAGAAAAACGAGACTCACAATTACACATGCGCCCTATTACTGATTCAAGAAAAACTATTGTTCTTTTAACTTTCTTTTTATGCTTTGTGGGGAAAATTCACTTCAGGCTGTTGCGTCTTTGGCACGCCGATAAAGCACTTGTTCTAACTGAAAGCAAAACAAACATTCGAATAGAGAAAGAGCACGAGATGGAGAGGAGACGGCAATACGCCCAAAAGAAGCATGCGCTTCTGTACAAAATAAAAAAAAAAGTAGCCCTGCTCTGTTCTCAAGAGATCAAAAACTTCCCCTCCATATTCACATTCTTCGCACTGAAGCGTGCGTCTCTCCGATGTGCTAGCGGCGAGATATTTATTGCTTTTTCGACCTAAATAAGCCAATGGAATAAATATCGATAAAGGAGCCAACGCGTAGAACAGGGCTGGAATATAGTGTGGGGCACGAAAAAGTGAAATCATAAGGAGATGAAAAGAAAACTAAAGGAATACCAGTCACGTCTACCTCCTGTGCTTCCTATGACGTCAGTGACGGTGGCAGCTTTACACCCCCCTCTTTCCACTCACTCTCTCTCTTTAGACGGGATAGGGGGGGAGGGCTAAGCTTTGTATTCGAGGAGTTCTCCAACCGATCTGAATGCCTACCAAGTGAATTTTTTCGTTTTTTTTTATTTCAGGTGGCAGGTGTCGCTTTCTATCTCGTTCCATGCTTTACCCGCGTCTGCATAAGCGGGCAGCTGTGCAAAGAATGTGAAGTTACCGCGCCAGGCTCAATATGCAAGTGAATGGGCTAGAGGTATATGGTCACAATGACGTGGGCTCTTCGTCGGTAACCACATTATACGTTATACTTATTCCTCAAAATGGCAGTAATGGACACTTCAAACCAAAATTCAAAACGCCAACAAGTATATCTTTCAGCTGCAACGTATCTAATCATCTCCACGTTCGCCAGGGTGTGTTACACTGCTGCGAAGCTCAGGCGGAAGGCGAGCTTTAGATATGCAGCAACTTAATTAGAGCGCTGACTCCGCAAGAGATTATTAGTGTGTTCTCAACAGAACGTAGGGTAGGTGTCGTGACTTTTTTTGTTGTTGTTTTACGTTTCAGTTTATGCGGATAGCACAAATGTACTTTCTATAGCAACGCATGCGCCACTTTCTGCACCTATAAAATAAAAATGAAATTACCAGGGGCATAGGGCACAAGAATACAAATACCGTTTTTCATCCTGCTACCGCTCGTGCGAATTTAATTCCGTCTACTTTTGTTATGCGGTACATTCATTTATTGGTTTTTCTTTATTTTTTGTCCCCTGGTAAGTGCCTTCACTCATCAGGCATGCGAACGCTCTGCTTGCGCTTGGGGATTGGTGTTCTTGCTTCACACATTTTTTCGATGTGCGCGAAATAAGAGTACGTAGTCAGAATTAGCAAAAGCGCCTAAGGGCGCCGGCTTATATTAGGCGCATGCAAACTTTCTTGAAACAGAAAGATATGAGTAGCCGTTGATAACCACGCGAACCGAACGCCTAGAGGGAGAGAGAGAGAGAAAGTCATAAGGGAAAGGCAGGGATGTTAACCACGCTGATCCCGGTAGGCTACGCTGCACTGGGGAAGCGGGAAAGGGGAGTGAAAGAGGAGAAGGAAGAAAGAAGGTCACAGTCTCCACTGTTACGCACACAAGCATGTACTACTTAATCAGTCACAGGTGGTCATACAGGCTAGTGCATTTCAAGAAACGCACCAGCGCCTTTCTGGCCTTGCACATAGCAGACGCACGAGGCCACGGACCCAAGATCTTGTCCTCTGTGAGAGCATGGTCATCTACGTGCTACAAAGCTGTACGAAGGGCACTCATCTCATCTTCGTATGTTGGGCAGTCACACAGAATACGTTTGGTCATTTCTTCGACAACACATCTGCTGTAATTGGGTCTGTCCGTCATTCTAATCAGGAATGAGTAGGCGTTTGTGAAAGAAACACTTACTCGCAAGCGGCAAAGTAGCGTTTCTGCCCGTCGGTTACAACCAGGTAAAAGATGCAATGTCATATGTGTGTCCATGGCATATAGGCGCCGGTTGGTGAACGCCGGCGTGCTCCATTTTCTTACACTAAGAATATGGGCAAGACCGCTGAGGTGCCGCGCTGCATCCGTCCTCCACTATGGTATCGAAGTGCTTTCACACACAACATGTGCCTCACAGGCAGCTTTGTGAGCACTTTCACTGCCAACAATGTTGCAGTGCCCGGGTAGCCACTGAAATACGTCGTGGCCTCCATCCACCGCTTGATGGTAGCGTAATCGTACCTCTACAACCAATTGTTCGTGTGGGCTGCGGCACAGAGACGATAAGAGTGATTACAAGGCTGCCTTTGAATCACAGATATAGCCCAGTGATTGTGGCTGTTGCTGCACACATAGCACTGCGCTACGGAGGACGGAATGTTCGGATTCTGTCGATGTCGTGACGTGGCTGATCTTGAACTTCTTGCAGATTGACATCGACGGAATGACTACCGCAACAGTAGAGCTGGTTAGAGTCGAAGAGCCATCTCTAAACGTGAACTCGACGGAGTATGAATCAAGCAGCAGGTTGTAGAGCGCCTTGATTCAGGGCCACATGTCGGCAAGTCGGACTGCTTTCCAACTCCTGGAATGGAAAGCCGCACTTGTGGCTCCCCGAGACGCCACAAAGAACAAGGTGATCTTGCGGCAGGCGGGAAATCGGACGGGGGAGAGGATCGGTAAGAGGCTACGCTGCCCGAAAAAGTTGCATCTGGTCTACTCTTCGAGAGAGAGGAGCAAGACGTTCAGACTAGAGTAAGGAAAGATGACGAAGATGATTTCTAAGGATGTCTGTGACGATATATTTACTAATGGGATGGTCCCTGGCGATGGCAATCGTTGCGGCTGTTGAAGCGCATCGCGGTGTGCATCGCATTTCGAGCACTCTGAGATTTGTACTCCGGGTGCTTGACAGCACCGGAGTGCTGTTATGCAAAAAACCCACGAAGAGCGCTTTGTACAGTTGAAGCATAGAACGCACTGACGGTCCCCATGCTTTTCTAGCTATGGCTTTGAAAAGATGACTGATTGAGAGAAGTCTTTTTCTTAGGTAGGATATCTGGGGGCTGCAGGAGAGGTCGCCGTCGACAATCATCCCTAAAAATCGATGGGTTCTCTTGCACAAGATATACTGGTCATTAATAGACCCCGGGTATCCGGTCATAGATTTTCCACGTGAAGGTGACTAATGCGCACTTTTCTGTTGAAATTCTGAGGTTTTGTCTCTGAAGATATGTACACGTCATCGTTGCAGCCTTTTACAACCTTGCGCGCACCTGCGGCCGAGTTGATCCTGACGCCCAGATGCAGATTCTGAGTAAATTGACAGACTGACCGACTCAGGCAGGAATTCCGCCAACCCATCAAAGCCAGGCTGAACAAAACCGCGCTCAAAATGCCACCATGTGGAACTCCATGGCTGGCGTAGTGGTCAGGAAATTGGCATCCTTGGTAACTACAAAGAAGCTTCTTTCAGTCAGGTAGTTCTGAATCCATCAAAAAGTGCGGCTTCCAATTGCGGCAGCCACGAGCGCGTCAAGAATGGCTTCGCGAGGAACATTATCATAAGCGCCCCTCACATCTAAATATAACGCTACAAAGAGACGTTTGGATGATTTCTGTTGCTGAATCGAAGACACAAGATCAAGAACGTTTTGTACACCGACGAACGGCCGCGTCGAAAATCTGCCATCGCGTCTAGATAAACATTGCAATGTTCAAGAAACCACTCGAGGAGCGTGAGGATCATCCTTTCCATCAACTTGCCAATACTGCTGGCGAAAGCAATATAGATCGATATGATGTCATTTCAAGGGACACTTTCCATGCTTTAAGATTTGGACAAGACGGCTACGCTTCCGCTCAGAAGGAACAACTCCGTCACTGCATGAGACGTCAAGATTACGCACCAGGATCTTCGTGGTCAAGGTGGCGGACAGCAGCGTACGTGATGTTGTCGGGTCCGGAGACACAAGATCAAGGCGTTGCAGGCGTTCCTCGACAAAGAGGAACGCAAGTAGGTAGAGCAGCCTCCAGTTCTTCCATGGAGAAAGGCTGGTCCATTGCCTAAACTTTCATGAACGGAACTCCGTACAATTCAATATCCTTAAGCAGCTCTCTGTCACCTGCCAATTGCCTCACTAAACTCTTCCCCAACATCCACTTCCGGACAGCCTTGGTGGAGAGCCAGTGCCTGAAAGTGGTGGCATTGCTGAGGAGAAGAGCGAAGTCCTTGGAGAGTTCGCCGTATGTGAGAGAGGGCGTTGCGTGGGTCAAACGAGTTACAAAATGATTGTCATCGTTCATTGTCTAATTTGTCCATGCAACGACGTACTTTCTTCTGCGTGCGCCTGGCCTCCCTCAGGTCTGGAATCGACTTCGTGCGTCTATATCTCATCTCAGCTCACCGACGTACTGCTCGAAGCCTTTCTAATCCAATGTCTATGTCAGTGCGAGTAGCTCATGAGAAGCAGCGCGTTGCAGCATGCATCGCATCTGCATTCACAAGCTCCATGCTACGTGCAAGGCCTCCCTTGGATTCAGCAAAGGCGGCCTGGGCGGCGGATGGACGTGGGTTCAGAACTACTCTGCCACCACGACCCCTATGGTGTGTTACAAGAGTCACTTATTACATTTATATCACAATTTAATACTTTGGTTATGGCCTACATGTTACTCAAAATAGTAATGATTAAAAAATAAATGATACGCACATTGCAAGTCACAGAAAGGTAACATACACAAAACACACTACGACATGTAGCATATACAGACCACCCGCCCGCGGTGGCTTAACGGCTGTGGTGTTGCGCTGCTAAGCACGAGGTCGCGGGGTCAGATCCCGGCCGCGGCATTTCGATGGGGGCGCAACAACGCATGTGTTCCCTGCATTGGGCACACGTTAAAGACCAACTCGGGGTCAAAATTATTCTGGAGTCCCCCCCTACGGCGTGCGTCGTAATCAAATCGTGGTTTTATCCCGTAAAACCCAAGAATTCAATTCATCATATACAAACTAATTTATAGCATCTCGTTAAGAACAGGGTCTCTCAGAAAGCTTAAGAGTGCCTTCGTTGCCCGGCGGGACGCAGCAGTAACGCTAATACATTGGCTAAGTATTCGTGTGGCAGCTCAAGGCTTCAGAGTGCTTGGCGGGCTGTAGTCAGAGTGTACATTAGGACGAGTACTTTTTATTTTAACAGGCTGCAAGAACATATTAGGTGGCCTAAACGGATAAAATCGCCGATGTGCCTAGCATACAACTTACAGGCAGGCATAATCGAACACAAAGGTTGACCAAGGTTTGAAACGCAAACTGTACACTTTCTTTCCTTTTTATTTATGAATCATCGCGAGAACAAAACAAAGCACGTTTTGTCTCTTCCACTACCGACTGCACCGTAAGAAGCCTTCAGGCATACGTGCAACCTCTCGCTACGTGACAGGGGCACAGATCGTCTCCGAGACTGGCGTGCTACTGAGCGGTGAAGTTAGCATGATTAACTAAAGAGAAACAGAAGACTTTAAGAAAAATGACCACAAACTCACGAGCTTCTCGGCATCGTTCTTAGGGGCAGAGAAAGGTACGTGCAAAAATATCAGGGTTCAATCCCATTGCAGAATTCTCAATAATGCCGAACTTACAAAGTGAATCCGAAAGAATAAATGTAAAAGAAAAACATAGTAGCGAAATATCAAGACCATGACTAAAATTTCTTTCGCTGGGTATCTTGTTATTTCGTTTAACAGGCTCGACAAGCCACGCTCTGTTCAGCGCGTGCAGAGAGAGCCAGCAGCAGAGTTAGGTCCAGGTTCTTCCATTTTCTTCGGGTATCAGAAGCAAGTGACCGCCTAAAAGCGTTTCGGTTCGCGGTGATCCGCATGAACAACGCCAGTACAAAAAGAAAAGGAAAGAGAAAGACGAAAAGGAATGCAAAATAGGAGAAAAAATAATTTATTGAAAAGAAAACGCGGACGCGACCAAAAGAAATACCTCCCATGGGTCGGCGTGAGGTCGTTTCGCCTCATTTTGCCGCAGACCACGTCTCTCAATTTCGCAATAACGGAGAAGCAACAGCCGCCCGCACGACCGAGGAACGGCTTCACGATGAACATGAAGGAAGACGTGAAGTGAAGGACGAAGGCGGTAGTATAGCGAGCGTTTCGCATGATGATGATGAAGCAACATTCACTGGGCCCGAAATAAATCGGTGGTGCACGCAGGCACCAGACGGGGTGGTTCCCTAGTTACGGGACCCATATGTTTCCAGCAGCTCCTGGCCCCTGTCCGTCAGTGCGAGCTGAATCGGTAGGGCGGGGCTGGATAACAAGGTCTCCCATCGCTCAAGGGGTTGGGGATTGGGGGTGTTGGGAAGGGGAGGAGGGGGGGTCTTGAGTTTTGTGCACTCTGCCAAGACGTGCGGCAGGGTGCCCCTTTCCCTTCTGCAAAAAGGACAGAGCATATCGTATTCCGCAGGGTACATGCGGTTCATCAGTACGGGATGCGCAAGCGATCCCGCCTGCGCTCGACGCAGGATCGTCTGTTGTTGCCTGGTGAGTTTGGGGTGCGGTTCTGGCAGTCTGCACCTTTCTTCTCGGTACATCCGGGTAATGTCCCGAAAGCTGGTAACCGGGTGCGGTAGCTCTGCCGGCTCGTGCTCGGCCCGGATTGACATTTCTCGGGCATGGTAGTCGGCGATGGTGTTGCCTGCTACCTGCGAGTGAGCCGGGACCCACATGAGCTCTATGGCTCTTCCCGGAGGCTTGTGCTTGGCTAGAATGGCTCGGGTCGCGGAGGAGATTACCCCCCTGCGGAAGCTTCTGTAGGCTGTCTTTGAGTCGGTGACTACGGTGTCCACGCTCGGCTGTGCGAGTGCGAGGGCTACGGCCGCTTCTTCGGCAACTGCGGGGTCTGTTGTCTTCAGGGACGCGCTGACGATCAGCCTCTCTTTTGAAGTAACCACCACGGCTGCACGGTCACTGTGTTTTCGGAGCGAGGCGTCCGCGTAGAGGACCCTGGGGTTCTCTTCCAGCTTACGGGCTAGGGCTTTGGCTCGCGCGGTGCGCCTCTCGTCGTCCTTGCCCGGCGTCATGTTCCGGGGAAGGGGTTTTGTCTGAATTGTCATTTTCCAGTCTTCCGGAAGGGCCGTCTTGATGGGTACTGGCTCGATCTGCCATCCTATCTTGCGTAGGACGGCTCGTCCGTGTTCCGTGTGACTGAGCCGGATTCTCTGATTAGAGAGGTGGGCTTCGATGAGCTCCTCCACCGTGTTGTGGGCGCCCATGTCTAGCAGTTTTTGCGTGGACGAGTATATGGGCATGCCCAGTGCTTGTTTCGTTGCCTTACGAAGCATCGTGTTTAGGGTGTCCCTATTCGCCTTCGTCAGCTGGAGATACGGGGCGGAGTAGGTAACCCGCGACACGACGAACGCGCGTACCAGGCGCATGGCATCGTCCTCTTTAAGGCCTCGGTTTCTGTTTGATACCCTCCGAATCATACCAAGTATCTGTTCGGTTGTAGTCTTGATCTTTGTGATGGCGGCCTGTGCCTTTCCGTCGCTCTGAAGTAGTAGGCCGAGAATCCTAATCTGCTGTGTTGGCTTGATGGTCGTTCCGGCGATCGTAATAATCACGTTCGGCGGCAGTTCCTTCTTGGTTTTTCCCGGTTGGATAATGAGCAGCTCTGATTTCTGGGGAGCGCAGCTCAGTCCGCACGACTTTGCGTACTCGTGCACGGTCGTTGCCGCCCGCTGCAAGACTTCCTCCATCCAGGCGTCGGATCCGGCTCGGGCCGTCCACACCGTAATATCGTCGGCGTAGAACGCGTGGTCCACGCCTTCGATTTGCTTGAGTAGATCGGGCAGAGGCAGCAGGGCCAGGTTGAAGAGCAGGGGCGACAAGACCGATCCCTGAGGGGTGCCCCTATCGCCGAGCTCGACAGGGTCCGACTTCTCTTCCCCTATCCTGATGGTCGCCGTTCGGTTTGACAGGAAATCTTTTATGTAGCCGAATGTCCTTCTGCCACACCGGGTTTTGTTTAGATTCTGCAACACGCTCGCGTGGGACACGTTGTCAAACGCTCCCTTCAGGTCGAGGGCGAGTATCCCGCGCGGCGCGTGCCTCGTCGCCGGCTTGACGACCAGTTCGTGGAGTTGGATCATCACGTCTTGGGTGCTGAGATGTTGCCTGAAGCCATAAATCGTTTCTGGCATCTGATCCGTTTCATCGAGGTGCTTCTGCAGCCGGCGAAGGACCATGCGCTCCATCACCTTCCCCACGCAGGATGTGAGGGAGATGGGCCGCATGTTGTCTATCGTGAGGGCTTTGCCGGGCTTTGGAATGAAGCGGACCTCGGCGTCCTTCCATTCCTTCGGCAACTGCGAGCTCTCCCAGGCTTCGTTAATGTGCTCTAGGAGGCCGCGGGCCGCTGTACCGCTCATGTTACCGAGCAATTTGTAAGTTATGGCATCCCTGCCGGGTGCACTTCTCTTGTTACTATCATCTATCGCTGTCCACAGCTCCATCATGGTAAACGGCCGGTCCAGTTCTTCGTTGTCGGGTCCTTCGTACCTCTCGGGCACCGGGTACTGGCCCTTCTCTGTCTTTAGGTACCTGGCCTTCAGGTCTTCCAGGAGCCTGCGGCCGTCTGCCTTGTACGTGTTCAATACTTTGGTGAGGTTGCGATTGGTCGCAGTTTTGCTACTCAGCGGGTCGATCAGATGCCTCAAGAGACACCACGTCTTCCACGTCGAGAGCTTACCCTGTAGGCCGTCGCAGGTCTTCAGCCAATTTTCCTTACATAGTTTGGCCGCGTACTCGGCGATCTGTTTGTTCAAGACTGCTATGCGCTTGGCCAGCTTTCTATTGTGTCTCTGACGTTTCCACCGCCGCGTCAACGAGTGTCGGGCCGCCCACATGTGGGTCAGTCTGGCGTCCACGTACAGTGTCTGTGACGTCGTTGCGATTTCTTGGGTAAATTTATCTAGAGCCTTCTTCTGGTCCCTCGCCCAATCGGTGTAGGTCCTTTGTCTTTCAGCCTGTCCCGTTTCTTCCTCGGATGCCTCTTCTTGTTCTTGGGTAAACTTTCTCATCTTGTCCCAATCCGTGATCCGCGCCATCCCCAGTACAGCCCGATATCGGGAGCCTCGGATCGTGATACCAATCACGCTGTGGTCCGACCCCAGGTCCACTTCTTCGCTTCTCCAGGAGACGTCTAGCGTGCCCGATAGCCACGACAGGTCTGGTGTGGTGTCCCTAGCGGCACTGTTGCCTCTTCTGGTGGATACGTCCGGCTCGTTCAGGAGGGCCATCTCGTGATCCTCCATTGCTTTCGCCAATGCTTTTCCTCTCTTGGACTGAAACTTATAGCCCCACGTTGTGTGAGGGGCGTTAAAGTCGCCGAGGATCAGGAGCGGCCTGGTCCCTGCCAACCCTTTCGCCTGGCTCACGATGCGGTCAAATTCATACTGCCGTTGTGACGGACGGCAGTACGCGCTCATTACAAATAAATTGCCCGAGCTGCCAATTTCTCTAGCATGAATTTCTACCAGCGTGTGCTCGCACCCACCCTGCGCCGTGACATGTTGAGTTGCCGCCACGTTGCTGCGGACGAGCACCGCCGTCCCATTCTCCGTGGGGTCCGTGTAAGTGACGTACCCCGGGAGTCTTGGTTTCCCGTTTGTTTCCTGTAGCGCAATTACATCGGGCTTGTTTTCTTGCCCGTCAATGTGTAATAATAGTTCCGCTTCTTTGTTGCGAATCCCTCGGCAGTTCCATTGGTAAATTACTGTGGTATCCCCCCCGGTTTTCTTCTTGTGCTTCTTAATTGGCTTCTGCATCATCCTTTCCGGACGTCTCGAGTCGATTGCGCCTTTTCGCGATCGCGCCTTTGATTTTTTCGGACCGCTCCTTTTTCAGGGACGCGAAGCGGTTCCTCACCGAAGTTGAGGCTACTTTTGGCGCTATGCGCTTGTGCTTCACCGATCGCGCGTGAGACTGACTCTCGACAGCCTCGAGTCGGGCGTCCATTTTGCTTAGCCTTTCATTAATTTGGGAAATTGCGGCCAAAATGGCCGTCAGCTCTCCTTCTCGCGGGATCTGTGTCGTTGCCGTGGTCGCGGTGTCTGCGGTCGCCGCTTGCTCTCCGCTCGCGAGGCTCATTTCGGCGTCCATCGCCTCTTGATTACTTGATGCACTGTGCGTAACCCCAGCCTCTCCCGCCGCCCGCCCTAGGTGGGGCGAGGGGGGTTCCCTCCGCGACAATATGCGCAAGCCTGCGGCGTTGTTTGCCGCCGTGTTGTTGTTTTGAGGGCTTGCATTTGCCGAGCGTCCGTTATTCGCCAGCGTTTCGATCTTATTCATAAGCGCCGAGGCTCATGACGGGCTCAGGTCTCGCGAGGCAATTTTCGTGGTCGTGGAAATGACATACACACAGAGAGAGAGAGCGAGAGAGAGAGAGATGAACGAACTTCGATTGCAAAGCTGAAGCCCAACAGCACTGTACGCATATGCCGTTCAGACTTTTCTTGGAGGCGATGCATTTTGAACGGTGGTTCCACAAAGGGTCATTTTGAATGCTATTTTGCCACGAAATTTGCTGCCATTTTGTCTCCTTTGGTTCTTGAGTATCCTTTTTCAAATTTCAGGTAGTCCAAAGTCTCGCGTTCCCCGCGGTGTGCGAGACGGCAGCCATTCGTAAACACAGCGGGCACAGCACGCCGGCTGCTGTTATGTTATGCTTCTGCGCACAAGGTTATGAGTTCGAGTAACGGGCCAAATGGCCGCATTCTGATGCAGGCGGTCTCGTTTTGTTTTTCATAAAGCGAAGTTTTTTTTTCTTCCTTCTCAGGGTGTCTCATATGTTTGTGGGTATATATATATATATATATATATATATATATATATATATATATATATATATATATATATATATATATATATTGGGGTAAAAGAGTATGTGCTGGCTGCTTTCTTGCCGAGTAGCCAACTTGGACTACTGTATGCGTGCCCGAAGAGAGAATTGAAGGAGAAGAGTAGGGCAAACCGAGCAACTCGATTTCTGTCAGTCGCAATCATACGATGAGACCGACAACCAAGCCAGAGAAAATCGCAGGGGGAAGGTAATTGCTATGTTTAATCGAAATGGGGAAATAATAAGGTAAAAGAGGACGAGAGTGCACGAAAAGATATGCCGAAGGTGGGGAGCGAAACCCCATCTTCGCATTGCGAGTGCGGTGCTTTATTGTGCTACCGCGGCGCCATCCCTCCGGCAACTTTAGTGGGCATTTGTGTAACACATTAGGCAAGACCGTGTTAGTCAGTGCCGCTTAGAATCAAGGTGGCGGACGTGGACCACCATTTTAAATGCAGGTGACACGTAACACGTGATCAAAGAAGCACGCAGCTATCAAAGGAAGTAAAACTCTTCCTTGGGCTAGTTGGTTCATGCTTGAATTAGTAAAGGCAACGCGCAGAAGACCAAGACTCAAGAAGAACACAAACGACAGGACCGGCGCCGGACCTGTCGTTTGTGTTCTTCTTGAGTCCTGGTCTTTCGCGCCTTGCCTTTACTAATTATATCAAAGGAGCACGCGGCTGGTCAGTGAAGTGTAGCGTACAACCTCATGGCATCAAGTTTACGATTTTGATAGGCGTGTGCCAAACGCAGTTTTTGAGACCAAATCAAATACGAACTGAATAGTGTCAGAAGCGAAGCAAATCGAATCATATGATTTAATGTATTTTTCGAATACTTTGCGAATAATGTAAAGCTTCCGCAGTATTATTATTCAACAATTTGAACATTCTGTTGTTCGCAGCAATAGAAAATGTATGTCATTACATTGCACATTATAAAGCATCCTTCATTAAAAACCACATGGGTGCATTGCGAACAACTAAGCAGGTTGGTAGTAATCTCGGGGCTCATAGACAAATACGTGGTAATGCATCATCAATTTTTTATAATGCAGTACCGTTTGCATTACCGTGCATTTTAGAACTAACTTTGTCGATCAGCATACAGGGGTTGTATAAGCCCGTTTTCTGGTACTTGAATTCGGCGCAAATATAACTCCTGCTGCGTTGTCCTTTTTTTCGGCTTCCTATGCGTCTATTGCGCTCCCTGGTTCGCCATGCAACCTTACGATATCGCCCAAGTGTCTACCTTGCTGCAAACATAGCGTTCGCGCACATATCCACAGATATATCCGCCGAGATGCCGTCCGACCCAGCAGCACCATCGCAACCAAACCAAACCCATGATCGCACGCAAAGAAAAGATTCGCTTTAAAAGAGTGGTGTGACCTAGACTCGAGCATCTGATCAGCCATAGTCGTGTATGGCCCGGGAGTTGAATAAGTAAGAAGACCATGTCACTAAATGCAGCAGCCGACACGTCGTGATAAAAGGAAATCAAACAGACTCACAAAAAGTCCCGCTGCTTTTCCCATCCTCCTCTGGTCCGCTGTCAACCGGCTCCAGAGTGCATTGAACTCACCATCATGTGCTCGGTTATTTGTTGTTGTTGTTGTTGTTGTTGTTGTTGTTTTTGTTGTTGTTTTGGTCTTGTACTTTAGTATTAAATATTATTCGTGCATGCAGAACGATATGTGAATACCCGAAATGTGAATAAAAAGGCCCACTTGGCTCGCAGCTTTCTTCGTTTTCCTGTAATTTTAGACCCCCTCCGTTGATCACCCATATGTGTGCGTATATTTAGAGACGGACTATGTAGCTATTACATCACAGCTCAATGATCGTGTTGGCGCCGAGAGGCTCAGAAGAAGGAGACGAAGGTTTCCTAACGGTACCAAGCATTGGCGACGTTCTTTTTGCCTAGCATAGTCGGCTACTGTAAAAAAAAAAAAAAAGAAAGGCCTTAGGCATTACCGGGTTCTGTCATTCACCTCTCAACAAAAGGATATTCCTGACCCTAACTTTAATTTCGTGGAGAGCAATTTCGTAACATCAAGGTGGTGACGGGACGCCTTTATTTGAAATCTTGCATTACAAGTCCCGCAGAACCCTGGCGGCTTCTACGGGCTCAGTTTTCACGGAATCATAATCAGTTCACACACTCCGCTGAGTTGGGGCCAAATAAAGGTAATCTAACAGAGTTTCATATCTCATGATTCGGGCGCAAGATGCGGATGTTTTACCAAGAATTATTGTGCTCTGTTATCTGTTTACGTAGATATCAGTGGAAATGATTGTTGGACCACCTTGCTGTTCAAGTACCCTGACCTGACTGTATACGCACGTGAACAATTATCAAGCTAATTTCGCTGTACGTTCATCGCTTATGCGCAAATATGCGTGTAAGGAGAAGTTAGAGCGCTTTAGTGACGACTGCTGCACCCCTGCTGCGAGGCGTGTGATAAAAAGAAAAAGAATTACTCCCGAATCATGATCAGAAAGAAGAACGAACTCAAAACGAAGAATATAACGATAGCAGCAAACAAAAAATCAATCGGCGGTTCACAAAACGTCGCTTCCGCAAAACACTCGTGATTTTAACTCTCTCCGAGTATATATACAGCGAGTGAGTGAGTGATTTATTTGTATGAAATCTGGAAAGAATGACCACCGTGAAGAAAAAAAAAATTGGCTGTGTGGCGTTGTCTGTCTTCCACTCCGTCCTCCTGCCTGGCGTGTCATTTCGTGGTTGTCAATTATATTGATTGCATTACAAGTCGAATGTCTGCTGCACCGAAACGCGAGCAGTGTGCCAAAAAGCACAAAGAAAGCAAACGTAGATACAGCATGGCTCGCCAACTATACTCCGGTTCACACATAGCAGACAACGGCGTGGAGGCTAGACTTCTTGTGGTGGCTTCGTTCACACATGGATATAAGTCGATGTTCTTTTTCTTTTTTACCGCAATTGTGCGCAACCGTTGTTTCTATAGGCTCAGTAGTGAATGAAATAAGTTTTAATCCTGAGAAACAAACACACTGTCGTAAACGGCTGTTAATGTGTTGTTTTAGATCATTCTTATTTTTGTTGTTCTTTTCGGGTGTTTTTTTTTTTTTTTGCAGCCCGTCACAAGGAGCCTAAGGTGCGTGCTCGCATGAGCGAGCGCTGTGGGCGCGCACGTGACGTATACACGTGACGTATACGCATATAGGCATATAAGCATAGGCACGTGACAAATTGCACAATTATCGTATATACATTGAACATCAACACGAATACAACCCTGCAACTGTGGGCTCTTTGCAATGGTTAATATGAGTGCAGAATGCACAGGCATGCACCTTTGACCAAGTGTTAAGAGAAAATAGAAGACTAGCAGAATAATAAATACTTATACAGCTCTAATAATTACTCAAGATTCTGGTTCCTTCAGGAAATGGTATCGACGCATACGCTGTCTGCACTTGTGATGTTTTCGCCGGCCACGCGCACAATAAGGTCTTTATCGATGAACGCGGTCTTCCTTCAAGTAGCTGCATTTTTTCTTGACACCTTTTGGTGGTAGGCACAATATTTGTTTTAGATCTTCACTGAATGCTCGATGATGAACCATGCAGCGCACAAAAACAAAGAGACAGGCGCAGTAACTTCTGCCTGTTCCTTCGTTGTTGTTGTTGTTCTTTTTCTTTTTGTGCTGGTTCTCAACTCATAATGCAGTACTAACATGTGCGATGGACACCTTGTTAAATAATAGTTCACTTGGATCGCTCATACAAGCGAAATGGGCTACCTGTTAGCTTTTCACACTCTTCATAATAAGCACTTCGTCCAGGCAGTGTACCAATTGTCGCCCTATCACGCTGGTTTGTCCCGGAATCGCTAACATCGTTGCCCTTGGGAGTTCAGATCGAAACGTCGATTGGGACAAATTAACTTTTCTTTTCTGGCGGCTTTCTGAAGCAGGTAAACATGATGACACGAAAACAAACGACACAAAAAAAATTGATGCGTACATACTGCGTACATACAATACATACTTTCGGAGCTATCGCGGTCAAATGGTCGTATAAAATGTTTCAACGTGCACCGTATGGACAGAATTACTACACAGTTTTCAATTACGGCTTCTCTTGTCGCAGATGTAGTTCGAGCTCGCCCCCCTCCCCCCCCCCCCCCCCCCATGTACAGCAAAGGCTCTTCATAACCTTAAGGCTATGGGTCTTAACCTTGGGACACGACAACACCCTTAACGGTGTACGGTTATTTAATGTGTATTATGCCATGAAAAGAGCGTTACTTAATCATTTCGGCTGAAAACTACCAACTATACTAAAAAAAAGAAAGTTTTGTTTTCCATCGGTGGTACCAGCTGCCCGAACTAAATGCCGTCAGAAACCGATCCCGTGGCTGAGTGCTCTATGGCGCACTGCAGATTACGAAATAGTCGGTTCAATTCCTGATGACAGCGACGGCATTACGATGATAGCGGGATACGAGAACTGCACTCTACAGAGACCTTTGTGCAACTTAAAAGTCCGAAGTACTGCATTACGGTGACCACGACATCTGTAGCCATTAAGTCTGTGACGTCCGTGATAGCCTAAATATCATTTATCATTTCGCTTTGAATTTTGTCTAGAATTCTGTCAAACGTTGTCTTTGATTACCTGCTGTTAGTGGCCTTTATTTTTCAAGCATACGTTGATTATTTATTTGATATCCATATATCTTATCATAATGTAGGCAGCATTTTTGTTTAAATATATAATCATTGAGGTGTGAAATGAAAAAAAAAATAGAGGCACAAGAAGGATTAATGAGACGTTCCTATCAAATAATTGGCATAGTTTCCAATTTTTCCGAAGCTCAAGCGTATAACTTCGTAGAACCTTAACTGCCGTGCCGAATGTTTGTCTTTTTAACCGTTGATAACGCAAGTACCCAAATTCTTCCAGCCCCTCTTAGTCAACCTCTAATGAAATTATATAGAAGAAATCTCAAAAAGTAAGGAATTATCTTCTCTTTGTAACAGAACGCACGAATGAACGCGAAAGCCGGAAGGCGTCATCAAGACAACTCCCCCCATCCGACGGAACAACGAGCCCGCGTCTACGACCCCGTGACCTTTCACGAAGAACAAAGTCTTTTTCACGCCCACCTGGTCATGCCGAGGGCAAAAGGTGGAATACAAAACAAACAAAGAAAAAACAGGAAAGGCCGACGCCAGCAGAATTTCAAACGATGAACAAGGCAGCAGTAGACCAGGATGAGAAACCAAAACTGGTGCGAGTAGCAGTACGGCACCGGTGTCGTAGCGTGCCGTCTTGATCTGGCGTCGTCACAATGCCATAGTTCTTCGAGACCCGTTTGTCTCGCTGTTCAGAAGGCGGCTGCTTCTCCGCGCCGCCTTTCGAAGATGAACGATGCGCCGAAAAAGAGCGTCACTGGGCTTACAGGCTCGGAGGCGGAAATGCACGGACGATAAAAACGAAAACAGGGGTCGACGGTAACGCGAGGCTGGGTCGACTCGCAATGACGTCGCGACCAGGCCTCCATCCATGGGCTATTGATGCGAGGCTCTGACGTCGCTCTACGGGCTCCCGCTCACTGTTGGGAGCGTGGAACCGACGGAGTGGCAACTCATGATTGGAAGCGGCACATTCGGCAGCGAAAAAAAGCGAACGAAAGTAACAAAAAAAAATAAAACGAACGTAAATGAGAAAAAGAGCATCATAATAATGGAAGCTGGAGTGGCACAGTCGAACAGAATTAGATTTCCGCAGTGGAACTGTGTGTGTGGATGAGGAAAGGTCAGAACGAGAAAGGGCGAGCATAGAAGGAACGCGATTATTTTAAAGAATGTTCTCCAACTTTATGCGTGTCGATGTTATAGTGCCTCAGGAGAAATGAGACCACTAGGAGGAAGAGTGTTAGAGTTCCGGCCTCACGTCGTGCCACTGGCTGCATCGCTCTGGAGGAATGCGACAGTTGTAGCCTGCAGTGGAACCCACCATGTCGTGCTCATCAGTATCATGGCAGAGCCACAGAGCCACCGCGTGATGTCTGTAAACAATACAACAGGTGCTTTATGCCATAGAGTTTCTCACTATAACACCTAGAGAGAAATCTGGCGCCACTGTCTATGGGAGTTTCTTAAGGCGGCACCGTGCCGTCATGGGAATGACGGTATATGTGACTGCATGGCTCGTGTTGGCTGGTGTTGTAAGAGGCTTCGTCTAAAACGTGGATATGGCTACGCAAATAATGCGTTCTCAAAGTAAAATCTTCATAAAATGTTTCCATTCACGCATATTACATCTTTACTCACCCACGATGCATGACCAAGCGAAGAAAAGCAAGAACAGACGACCAACTGTTTCAAAGCGAGCGCGAACCTTGCCGTCTGTCCTCCAACTTTAGCGGCCCGCTGACACTTTTTACGTAACATTTAGTCGTACACACAATAACAAGTTCTCATAGTCAAACAAAACATGTTTTCGCGTAATAATAAAGCTAAAACAGCTTTTCACGTGCTGTTCTAGTAGAAAATGAATCATTGTGACAGACGGAACGGTACTAGCCAAGCGCGTCTTCAAGGTGTCCTGTCTCTATGAGAAAGATGCCAATCCGAATCCACAATATACCGGCATTCCCATGCATGCCACAGCGCAGCAGGGCCAGATTTCCCTCTAGGTACTGTAGTAAGAAACTCTATACTTTATACAGCTCATTTTTTTTAAATTTTATGTACCGAGAATGGTGGGTGAGTGGGTGGGTAAGTGGGTGGGTGGGTGGATGGATGGATGGATGGATGGATGGATGGATGGATGGATGGATGGATGGATGGATGGATGGATGGATGGATGGATGGATGGATGGATGGATGGATTTATGGATGGACGGACGGACGGACGGACGGACGGACGGACGGACGGACGGACGGACGGACGGATGGATGGATGGATGGATGGATGGATGGATGGATGGATGGATGGATGGATGGATGGATGGGCGGATGGACGGATGGATGGGCGGATGGACGGACGGACGGACGGACGGACGGACGGACGGACGGACGGACGGACGGATGGATGGATGGATGGATGGATGGATGGATGACGGACGGACGGACGGACGGACGGACGGACGGACGGACGGACGGACGGACGGACGGACGGACGGACGGATGGATGGATGGATGGATGGATGGACGGATGGATGGATGGATGGATGGATGGATGGATGGATGGATGGATGGATGGATGGATGGATGGATGGATGGATGGATGGATGTTTACAGTGAACACATCGAAATGATGGAATTAGCATGATTTTGATAGCACATAAATTTACAAAGAAAGGAAGAAAGCTTTTTTTTTTGAAATTGTAGTAGGTGAGGGTTTAGAAGAGTTTGTGCTTCCCGTTTTGTTCCCTGAACACCTAATGGCGTTTTGCAACATTTCTTTGTGAAAACGTGGCCTTGAAGCGGGTAGCTTACAGTAGCTATGGCAGCGAGAAGCACACTAAGACATACACTAAGAGGTGGGGGGAGAAAGAAGTGTCTTCGCTGGCGTAATTCAACGATCCTGGAAAATAGGCTACAAAGTTTCATGACCTCAGCATGCAAACCACACGTTCGACCCAAGGCCAGCGTCGCCCGATGGCCTTGTACATTTTTCTCTTAATGTGAGAATAATTTCTACTTTCCTTTCTTTCTCTCTTCTTTTTCGGAGGAGGGGGTGGCCTTATAGTTCCACTGCAAAAACTTCATTGATTTCCATTATGAAGAACTTATTCACGAAAACTTTCTAAAACACCTAAAAGGTTGTTTATTCAATTTGATACTTGGCTCTACATAAAAAAGGTTCCTTTCGGAGCATCTGCAATTATAAACAATCACTTTAAAGTTCACATAATTGGAAACCAAAGTAGATTCATCTAGCAATCATGCAATTAAAAGGAGAGATTCCGCCATATGCTTTTTTGCATGCGGCACCTTGGAGAGAAGTTTAAAAAGAACTTACAATAGCCTGATGATTTTTTTTTTCTCTAAACCTCAGACATAAAACGTCTGTCAGCCTTCTACGCTTTCAAGCCTTTTATTATCTTAATTCAGCAAGCGATTCATAAAGTGCTGTTATTGCTTCCATTCCACGTAAGGAGGTCTTTAAGTTTTCAAAATACAGTGATGTCCTTTCCTAGAAGGCGCCACAGACGCGCAAACGTATGAACCTGCATTATTTGTCGCTTTTCATTCGGCCAAGTCAGCTCTTGAGCAGAGAAAGACTTCTTCCTAGGTGTATGCCAAAGCGAATTTCAGTCTCTGCAACAGACCTTGCAGCTCTACAAAACACTTGTATCTATACGTGTAACTACACACTTGTACCTATACAAAGCAGCTGTTGTTACCTATGCCACAAACCTGGAGCTCTGCGCAATCACCCGCTCACACTGGACACGACACTTGAACTATCGTCACTTAGGGACTTAGTACGGACGATAAAAGTATGGACATGTGCTCAAAATACTAGGGACGATATTATGCAGCGGCTCGCCTTCGTTGTCAATGTTTCGTGTTCGTTTTTTTTTTTAATTTTGTGTGTCTGTCGCGCGCCCTGAAGTGTCCTTTTCTTTCTCAACAAAGTTTTTTCTTGTTTTTTTTCAGTTCTAAAGCAATTTTCTCTTTTTCCATAGAAGTGATATGAAATAGCCGGAGGCGTACTGCTTGCCACCTTTTCCTTCAAACCCTTCGAGCTATAGAAAACAGCGGCTGTTTGACGGTTTAGTATGTTATATTGAGTTGGATTCAATTGGCTACTCACAAAAAACATCATTGTGTCGTCCCTATTGGCATCGGCACCTGCAAAAAAAAAGAAAAAAAAACAGGACAAATCCAGATTGTAGACCTCAGCAAAAATATTTCACGTTTTACATCCCCGAAAACTGCATTTCTCTTTGCCGCTCGCCCCCCGCACCCGCCCCCCCCCCTTTCCAAACTCTGGGAAATTTCCCGTAATTTGGACAACACTCTGATGCCAAGGCGGGGACGAGAGTGTGCTCGTGCTTGAACCCGAGTGCATCGCCCCATTCATTCTTACCATAGATGCAAATGGTCTCGCTTCTTTCCTCAACTCCCTTTTTGCCAGTGTCCATCTGGAGGAAAACTATATTCCCCTATTGGTCCACAGCTTACTTCAAGGTCGGCTAAATGCTAATAGAAGTGCATAAATATGGTAGCTACACCTCCAGCCTATCAGGCTCACACAAAGTTGCTTGCATGTATTGTCAACGTCGAAAAATCAGCGCCGGGAAGTGACATGTCAAAGCCAACACTCGACGTTAGCTAATTGAATTAGCGCATCGTTTAATCTCCGCTCGAAGCGGTATAGCTCATTATAAGTTATTGTTAAATATCGGTTCGAAAAAACGGAATAAAATTACTCGACGCCTTGTAAGCCATACATAGAGGGCATCAGGGAGAAAATTTGATTGCATTGCCTGGAGAGATGAAGTTCAGGAATGTCGACACACAATGCGTATGACGACGAAAGAAAAGCATCGGTAGCCAAGAGGACGAGAAAAAAAATTCAGTGCTCTTCCACTCTGTGAAGAGGGTGCTCCTTTGGGCCTACCGTACTAGATTACAGTCACAGGAACGTTTGTGAAGCCATCTGCAACTTTTTGCGGGAGACAAAAAGAATTGCATCTTAAATTCTTCTTTTTACTTCATATGGTTGCATAATTTTTACTCTAATACTTAGGTGTTTTGTCATTTATATCTGTAACAGCAGACATTTTAATTCACATTTAGAAGATACTTATTTGATTTCGCCTTATTTTCCTGAAAAGAAAATTGATAACAGTTCTTTCGCTACCCTATTCATAGCCGATCCCCCAGAGTTGGTTACGTCATTTCACTAAAGAACAAGAACAAGATACATATACGCCATCAATTACTCTTCCATATTCGGTTACATTAACTGAACTTCGCTATCTGGGCTTTTGCGCATCGCCTTTCCTAACGAACTTCATTTCAGTCTTTCAGTTTGAGCTGGAATAATAACCTTCATTATCTCTTTCGCAACATACCATCTCCGCCGGCACCGGCAGTAGTGAAGAAGTAGAGTGACCATAGGGGAGGGGGGAGGCAACAGAGCCGCTTTAAAGAGTCGTCGGAAGAATACCAGATGTAGGAAAGAATAATAATTAAGGTTACAATATTTAATTAAACTATTCCGAAAAACAAACATGTATACGTGTAAATAGCTAATACGATAAAAAAAGTCAATATGCGTTACTGCATAACATGATATGCTGAGGGACGCTTACAAAGCTATCGCTTACAGCGACATAGTCTCAAGGTTGGTTCTACGTGAATTTTTTGGACACCGTATGTAACCTTCTGCATCAGACGTGCGGGGCCAAGTTCATACAGCCGGTTCACAACGAGGCTTTCAGGAAGGCTTTCAAAAACCATCGCGCCTAGCCGATCCAAGAATCTAAACGTTCAATTTTCTTTCTTCCGAATCATGTTACAGCGAAGCTGTATATGGCTAGGGCACTTCCGTCGTTCGCGAACAGCCGGCGAACTAGCTCGTAACCTCCCCCCCCCCCCCTCCAGCGCAACCGCGTGAACGCGCTCGCGCCACCTGCTCACGCTTTCGTCGTCGTCGTCTCCTTCCAGAGCTGGCTCCGTTGAAGCTCATTGCTTAAGGAGGTATGAGCCAATCATGGGAAAGAGGAAACTAATGTCGTTGCCATCATCATCATCATCATCATCATCATCATCATCATCATCATCATCATCATCATCATCATCACAATCAACTGTCGTCAGCAGCAATAGATCGAGCATCGTCGTCTTCTTACACTGCTAGCTCCATTGCCGCTCATCATTTTAGCGTTGAATTTTCATCTCTTCGGTCGTCGTAATGTGGAGCCGCGTCAAAATGTTTATTTACGGTGGTATCAACCATTGCTTAATGGGGTATGAGCTGTTCATTGTCTTACGTGGCGGACTCAATAACAGAGATGATACCAAAATGTGTGTGCATGCCTATCATCACGATGACCACCGATCAGGACAGTAAATATGTTGGCATCTTTGTCAAAATTCGATCCGACCTGTGTGTCGTGTGTTAAACAGCTTCGCTGGTCATCCACCTTCACAGAGTGGAATGGCTCACGAATTAACTCCGGGAGCCCTCATCAACATTAGCTTTCTCTTTAGTGGCAATTGATCATATTACCGGTTTCCTCGAAATCTAGAGTACAATGACACGTGAACTCCGATTCAGGCGCCACTGACAGGTAACAAAGCGGGCGCACTCTTCAATACGGTCATGTTGCACTACATCTTGGTGTTCTCTAGCCAAGCAGTGCTGAAAGCAAAAACAAATCGCTAATTCTTTTATGTGCAGTCACTTATAAAGAATTAATCTAGGCCTCAATCGACAATTCGAAAAAGAAGCTGGAAAAGGAAAGCATTGATGGTGGCGCGTTAATTGGCATTTCAAACACCATCTCTGAAACTTAACGAAGATGAGAAACATTCCTTCGTACTAGGAACTATAAAGCAACATTCCGAGACTAGATGGAGCAGGGTACCTTTACTCTGCCCGTGCAATTCGCAATGCCGCGAGCCAACTGCGTTCGCGTTGAAGCAAGGACACTGTCACAGATCTTGCGTCCTGCGAATCTTCCTTATCCCGCATCGCAGCCAAAAATTTTCCAGCGGTCATAACCAAGAAGCCACGCTTAACACCCCGGCTTTCCCTTGGTGTGCACCGAGTCCTGCACTTCGTGGATCTCTTGATGTCTCCAAACGGTTGTCCTTGATGTCGGATTGCCATGCAATGCTGTCGACACAGATGCACAATGCAGCCCGATACAGGTGCGGAAGTGGAAGCCCCCATCACATTGCAGTCCAACCTATTACAAGACGTCATCGATGCTCAGGTACGACCGTATCTTCATCCAGCTATCGAAGTCAATGTCATCCAGCTGGCGAGTGCGGTCACCACCGGCTGGGTCACGGCAGCACTCGACTCGATCTTTGACGACACCAGCGAGCGCCAGGAAGTTCGTGTCGAGGTACCGTCGTCGTCGTGTGATCGCCTCGGCCGCTTCGGCTTCGGTCAGGCTCGCCAGTGTCGACACGTTGGCAAGTAGGGCCCGGCTCTCACGCACCTTCTCAAACGCCGCGGCCGCCGTCTTGGAGTTGCAGCACGGAGGCACGACGAACCGCGTCGCGTGCTGCAGCAGGGACAGGTTGCGCCGCAGCGCATCACGTATCTCGAACGCATTTTGTTCATAGTCCCGCTTTTCGTAGTCGTTCACGCTGAGGAGCGTGTAATTTGTTTCTAAACCTCGCGGAAGCTCCATCATCAAGAAGACGGCGGACTCTGGCGACACCGCATCGAACGTGACATGGTTAAGGGTACGCATAGTTCGCAGCATGTCACTTAAGGCGGTCGCAGCGTGGTAATCGAACGTCCAGCCACCGAAGATGAGGGAGCAGAGGCTGCGGCTCTTGGCGATCCCTCTCAGCAGCGTCACGGCCTCGGATGTCTCCGTGGCGAAGGAGAGCTGTGCGTCTCGCAGGTAGCGACAGCTGGCGAACACCGTGGACAGCAGGACAGCAAGGCTGCAGTCGATCACTCCGTTCATCCGGACCGCGATACTTGAGAGGTAGGCGTTCCCGCAGAGTCCGCGGGTAAGTCCCTGGAGTTGAGACCAGGATAGAGAAACGGATGGTTCAAATATCACGTGCGAAGTCTTCGGGCCTTGCTGCAGACATGCGACTAGGTCGTCGGTCGCCGCGCAGAAGCAGTTGAACTCTATCCTGCTTCTCAGGTCTCCGTCGCTTACCTGCTTTGAGAAACTCGCCAATCCTGGCTGTGTTACCGTACCGACACTAAGGAGCTCTAGAGTCCAGTTGACCGACAGGGCGTGTACAAGCGGCAAGGCGTCATCGCCGCTGAGACACGCCTGGCTGAATGATAGCTTCTTCAGTGTCACATTGCCCTCGATCGCTTTCGCTATGTGTTCAAAGTTGTCGCTAGGCACCAGTTGGCCGCTGACGTAAATTTCTGCGAGCGTCGCATTGTTGGAGATCACCGACGCGAGGGACAAGTAGAGACCCGGGGAGGCGGCGGTGCACATGATGGTCAGTCTCTTCACGTTGGCTCTGCCGCTCAGCGCCCTGGAAAGGTCCCGGAGGTCCGCCTCGTTCAGTTCAAAGTTGTACAGCTCGAACGCCTCGAGCGGCGCACACCGGTTGGCGATCGCGGCAAACAGCGCCGCGAAACCGTAGGGCGACCCGTACCCTCCCGGGGCGCAGCGGCTCACTACCAGCTCATCGATGACCGCACTGCGAGACAACAGGTCCGCCAGCACGTAGCAGGCGTCAATGGTGACGAAGAGCTCGTCGACGTGAATCTTCCGCAGGCTGCGGTGGGCGGCGCAGCAGCGCATCAGCGCCTCGATCTCGGGAACGTCGATCCAGTTCTCGAGGAACACGAGCGCACGCAGGGCTTCGCAGCTGGCAATCAGCTCGCAGAGCATGTGCACGCCGACGCTCGAGAAGCGCACACTCACGATCTCCAGCGTGTCGAGCGTGGCCACGGTGGAGCGTAGCGCGTCCATCAGGTCCCTGGGCGGGTAGTCGTCAAGCAGGTAGTAGCAGAGCTTGACGTGCCGCAGGTTACGGCTCAGCCGGAGGCCGTCCCGGAAAAGAAAATGGTTTTGCGAGATGCGCGACTCGCACAGCTCCACGAACTCGATGCACCGATGCTCCATGAGCAGCCAGTGGACGAGCACGAACGAGTGCCTGCGCTGCATGTTGGATGCGACCGGAACCACGCGTCCCCGTAGACAAGCCAGGGCCAGCCGTCCCGGACTGACTTCGCGCAGCTCGAAGTTGATGACCCACAGGAATTCATTCCACAGGGAGAGCTCGGCGATGAGGAAGCAGCCTTCGGTTGCGCTGGCCGTGCACGACTTGTCGTGGTCCACCCGGCGATGGCTCAGGATGCTTCGCAGGTAGCGAAGGTTCGAGAAGAGCTGGTTCACGGACGGGCACAGGCTGGGATAACTGCCAACCAGGTAGGCGGCGTACTCGCGCAGTCGGCCGCTCCATGGTCCCATCTCGCAGACCTGGGGACAAACGCCTGTCGTGCTTGTACACCTCTTCACATACCACAGGAATAATGCGCGGCTTCTGCAGTGCGTGCTGAAAGCAGCGCGTGTACAGCTATGCCACAAATCGCGCTCCTCGTGCGTTCAAGCTTGAGCTCACGCGCGTTCGCATCAGTTCGGCACAGATACATGGCAAAGGCGAAACGTTAATGTGCGTGTTTTGGAGGTCTACCGAGAAATTGTACGCTTTAACAAAGGTGCCCGGCAACGAGTAATGTAAACAGAAATGGCAGACGGGATAAAATTACTCCTAACCATTTGCCCTTTCGCTGTTTGAAGAATATTAATCGTCAAGTAAAGTTCGAAAATTTGCTCACAACTGAAGTCTGTTTCATACACAGGACGCAACGCTGCAGAAACTACGCAAATAGTGCACTCATACAGTTGCCTCACTCGTCGCATTTTGCAGCAGTTTTTCTTGATCTGCGACGCTTTCTAAAGAATAAACTGCTTCGATTATTACAACTACAACTTGCAGACGCAAGTTCATGCAAAATTATGCATTTTCCTGTGCACCTATGCGCACCTATGTTGTGCACCTATGTTGTTCCAGTATATGGTGCACTATGTTTTGCTAACGAAAGCAGATCATGCGCTGTGGTCACTTGTCGCAGAAATGTTTCCGCCACTCGTTTAGTAGTAAATACGTTTCCACCTCCAACGTGTTTCATGTCGTGAGTGCGTGATATTTTGTGACATAGATGTATGAGCCGGCTTTAACATCGGATTTCATTACGCGTGCCTCTATCTCTCTCTCACATGTAACACGCTATTCTTGGTCGCGGATTCGAGCAATAAGAGAAGCCCTTTTAGTCTTCACTGCGTTACCAGCTATGTATGAAACGGGGTATACTCATCTCGTCTTTCGGGAAAGTTCACGTGCTTCTTCAGAGTCTCGACATTGCTTGCCTATACTTAACTGATATTAGCGGGGCCACGTCTTTGTGGCGTCGCGATGTAGCTTGTCTACACAGATGCTCGGTTTGACGGTAGTGCCGCATTGTGATGGAAGGTACTGTTGGCTTCGGCCAATCAAACGCAAGATCAAGTGCACGTGACATCGCGCGAGATGTCGATGCAACGGCAGGGTGCCAACTCCGTCTCTAGCTCAGCACTGAATTCCAGAGAACGCATTATAGCGTAGTGCACACTCATCAGAAAAACTTTTCCTCATGCACGACGTAAGTAGCATTTAAGTTATACTAAAATTGTCAGGTTTTACTAGGGGTTAAAACCACGGTGTGATTATGGCCAAGGCACGCCCTAGCGGGAGACTTTAGATTAACTTTGACCACATAGTGTTCTTTAGCCTCGATCTAAGAACACGAGCGTTCAGGCAAATTGCACCCCCCCCCCCCCATCTCCGGCCCCTCTTATTAAAGTGCGACCGCGCGCGGGATCGTTGTCCTTTCTTAATGCTAAACTTACCTGCGTTTGTCTACATGATGCCCTGACCATAATAAACAGTGAACATTACGAGGACAGCAAACGTGCCGATGCACATGTACATGCTCCTGGTGTATAAGCGAAGAGTCAAAGCAAGGCACCCGCCGCGGTTGCTCAGTGGCTATGGTGTTAGGCTGCTGAGCACGAGGTGAGCACTACTGAGCACGAATCCCGGCCACGGCGGCTGCATTTCGATGGGGGCGAAATGCGAAAACACCCGTGTACTTAGATTTAGGTGCACGTTAAAGAACCCCAGGTGGTCGAAATTTCCGGAGTCCTCCACTACGGCGTGCCTCATAATCAGAAAGTGGTTTTGGCACGTAAAACCCCATAATTTTTTTTAAAAGCAAGGCTGATGGCTTAGTTGGTCCGACATGCTAAGTCAGAAGCGTAGTAAAAACAAAGGAAATAAGAACGTGAGGTCATTTTTACGTTTCTTGGGTATTTTGTCACTCCTGTGCCGTTGCTCCAGTAGCAAAGTACTTCAGGTTTGCGTGAAGTGAAGTACTTCACGCAAACCTCTGGCATTGCACTGCATTACATATAGCGTTCAGCAGGTTATCAGCTGCACGAAGAATCCCCTACAACAAGCTAACAAGCGACGTTGCCTGTTATGTGTACATCGCTCAGCTTTAACAGTAACTGCGCTACACCGTTTTCTTAAGTATACTTAGACATGTTGGCTGCGTTAGCTAAGTTACAATTTATAGAACATTTCCTAGTCGCTATGTGCCACTCTAAGTATAACAAACTGGTCAGTACAATGTCATAAGCTCCCCTAGCCCTTCCCTAGGTGTGACCTTTGCCACCGTCTGCATAACCTGCGATTACTATCAACTAAGAAATGTCAGTACCTGCCCTATTCCCAAGCTAATCAATCCTCCTCGGCCTTTCCCGAGCTTTTCTAACCCTAAGACTTAATGGTACCATAAAACTTCTGAGCTACAATTACACCAAACGCGGCACAATCAACCTTGCACATGATGTGAAGAAGTGTATAATTTGTTTAAAGCAACGACACAGGAAATTCCGCAACTGCGTGCATCCAACTGCATGTCCGTGCATTTATTGCCAGTTACCCTATGTTGTGGACGTTGCTGTATATCGCTTGCCACGACTGCGCGTGCGCGTAGTTTAGCAGGCTCCGGTTTAAGCTTCCCAGGACGGTCTGCCGTATGCCGTGTTTGCGCAGCGAAATGGCACCACAGGCTGCCCGCTTCCATCCTAATTCATCCGTGGTACTTGTTCTCTTTAGTACCAGCAAGAAATAAATGGTAAAATATGTCATCGATTAGTCATTGTTTCTTTGTTGTGATACTGCTATGCGTAGAGGCACGCCATCGGAGCGAAAGATAGTGTCTATGGAAGTCGACAAGCTTTTACGCGTCGAAGACCCCCGAGATCGGGCGGGGAGAGCGCGCGCAACCTTCATAGGCCGCTCTAGGCCTAGCACTGTCAAAACAACCTATCTGAATCACAACCGCTAAACAGCGCCTATAGTTTGCCTCAGAGCAAGACGAGGCTAAGTGATGGCTGATTTTACCATTTATTGTTTTTGTTGTCACGAATGAGAACAAGTACCACGAACAAACTAGGATCGAAGCGGGCAGCCGAGATGCTGTAGTGCTGTTGCGCAAGCACAGCATACCACAAAGAATTTCGGTAAGCCTGTGACATCCCCGGCTGGACTCTGCACATCCGCAGTCGTGGCAGCCGGAATAGGGCAACGCTCCTCTAAAACTGCCTAATTACGTGTATAGATAAACGAGCATTTTCATAATACGGATATCGGAAAACCGGACTGATTGATTCATGTGGTTCAGCGTCGAAGCACTAAAGAAATCCACACGTCCGAAGTCGATATGCAATATTACATATTTTCTAGATGTATGGGGATATTATTTCTTATATAGGATTTCATATGTTCAGAATATCTAATTAATGGATGAAAAGGTTACAGAGCACATGCCGCTTTCTCCTTTTTTTTTTCACTAAGAGAAGTAGCAGTCGGTCTAAGAAATCGTAACCGAGTAATATCGACCTAATTTTGACCCCCATGGGGTTCTCTCTAACGGGCACCCAAATTTCAGTAAACGACCACTTTCGCATTGGGCTTCCCTCGAAACGGGGCCCTCGTAGCCGACAGTCACACCCGCGACCTTGCGCTTCGCAACCTCCGCTGCAGGCGTTTAAAAAAGGCGTCGCAGCGAGCGACGAAGGGTTATACGGAAGGACCTTACGCTTTCGTCGGAGCGCTGCCTCCGGTCCATCGGCACCACCGACCGCGGAGATCGGCCGCCACCAGGCTTTCGGACGCAGCGCTAGGCGAAATCCCTGGAATCGGGCCCGGCCGGACGCTGCATCGTGGCTCGCGCGCTTGACTCGAGCATGTATGCGTCCGCGTGAGCACGCCTGGCTCGGGGTGGGGGCACGCTGCCTCGAGGTCCCTTCACGAGATTCACGAGGTTCACCCGCTCTCGAGACGCTGCGTCACTCTTGCGCAACAGGTTCGACCTAGCGGCGTTTCGGTTCTTCGTCGTTTTCTGATTTAGTATACTAAACATGTACTGAATAACTGCAAATACTAATTCGTTGTTCTTGCTTTCGCCTGCTAAGCCAAAAGACGTATACACTGAAAGTATACTAAACCAAATCAAGAAGAAGAAGAAGAACCTAAACGCCACGAAGTCAAGCCATGCGCGTCAAAACGCGCTATCTACATGGAAATTCTGTTTTCGTTACGATGGCAACTGTACGGACACTCGAGGTGCGTTCGCTCAGTCGGCGCCGCCGTACTGCCACGGTATCAACGGCCACGCAGGGCCTGCGTATGGAGTTTTAGGTTTGCAGAGACGCTCAGTGCGTTTGGTTAAATAAAGTTCGCCGGAGACGCTTAAAACTGCTTACGTGTGGCAATGCGAAAGCGTTTTAGTCCATTTGGTGATTTTTTTTTCTTTTTGTCGAGCGTTCCTTGCCAGCGCAGGCGCTCACCTGCGTTCTAACTGCGCTTCAGTAAGGCCACATCAATACGGGCCAAGCATTTCAATGCGCTCCCGTGCCCGCGGGGAGTTCATAACTCGAAAGACCGCTAAGCAGCGACATTAGGGCTTTTAGAGCGAAAGCTTTGCTGGCCGCCAACTTGGGATGGCGCCGTGGAGGTGCTGCGAGTAGGCATATGACGTCACAACGCGCGCCTCGCCGCGGATATTTCAATCTCTCTCTCTCTCGCTCCCTAGTCACTACTGCGCATGCGCCACTAGTAGCACCGAGCCACAGGTGTTCCGCCGCTGCGCAGCGCCGCGCCTTTCGCCTTCCGCCGTTTAGTATGACGTCACACAGCGTTCCTCGTCATTGCGCTCGCCTCCGCTCGCTTCTCCAGCTGCGTCGGAGAGCTCGCGTGCGGCGCAACCACAGTTGAGGCGGCAGTATGGACAGCGACAATTCTGATAAGCAGGAGGAGGCCTGGAATCGACACCGGAACGAGATGAGGAGGAAACGTATCGCCCAGGAAACAGACGAACAGCGCGCCCAACGACTGGCTAAACGCCGCAACATAGCTAGACAACCAGACTAACCTGGACTTGCAATCAAGATTAACCAAGGCCAACCATTCTACGCCTTAGCTTTCGCTACGTATATCCTGGCATACCCGAGCTAAGCCACTGCCAATTTTTATTGCATGTATTCATGACGTGGCGCCACCTCCTCCCCAGTGGCTGCGCCATCACTTGCCCAATGGCACATGCACTAGGCCACACCTTTAGCCAACCGAAACCGTGAAGTCACCGTGGCGTCGGAGAAGCGTGGTCGTCTCGAACCAAGAAGGCCCGGATTTGATTCCTGCCCACACCAGAAGTTACCAGATTTTCTTGTCAAAGCCATTGATTTACGTTGCTTATAGGAACCTCCCTGAGAAATTTGACGTCAATCCGAGCATTTTTGACGTGTTTTTACCCTTTGCGCCGTCGGCACATTTTTAATGCGAAGCCATCAAATGGCCCATTACGCGAAAATCTGCTGGCGCAGTCGGCGTGACTGATCGTTGATACCAAAAATGGACGACGGCGCAAAGAGTAAAAATATGTCAAGAATGCTCGGATTGACGTCAAATTTATCAGGGACATTCCTGCAAGAAAAAGGTAAATTAATGGCTTTGAAATGAAAATTTGGTAAATTTCCCTCTGGTGGGAATCTAACTCGAGCTTCCGGGGTGCAACAGAACATGCAAGGAAGCCCCAGCCAAGGCATACAACAGGGATTCAGGATATCCGCTCGCCTTCAATCGCTGTACTTGAGTATATGTGTGTGCACTAGGCCGCCTTTCGACTTGACGTG
Organism: Dermacentor albipictus; assembly: GCF_038994185.2. NCBI lineage: Eukaryota > Metazoa > Arthropoda > Arachnida > Ixodida > Ixodidae > Dermacentor > Dermacentor albipictus. The sequence continues at coordinate 96,461,257 of NC_091825.1, read as the reverse complement.
TGCAATGACGCACGCACTATAGGCACACCTATATCTTATCTGTTGCAGAGGGGTAGTGCCTTCTCTGCTAAGCAGTAAAGACTAAAAAAATTATCAGCCCTTCCAATCTGTGAAGGACGAACAGCGAAGCTGTGGTGCGTTTTACCTCAATCGACGCATCTCTGTATGTTATTATTATTATTATTATTATGACTGAAATACACAGACAAAGAATACATATTTTGACTGTCGAGTGATTTACTCTTATTCTTTTATGAAGTAGTGATGCGTGCATGTACCACCGCATGGCAGACGGGAATTTCACAATATTTACAACTTCACTGTGAACAAATTAGGACAAGCATATAAAACTCAGCGTAATGATATAGTCGTCTTAGCGACCAATTTCAGTATGAAATTTTCCAAAATACCTACATTAGATTGAGGGCTACAGAGCACTTGCGACAAACTGGCGAAGGAGGAATAAACTTTAGCACAGCAGAACAGACCTAGAGCTCTCTACCTAGATGACGGATTCAGCCTGCGGGACCTGGCGGCATCTTCGGCCTGCTTAAGTTGGTCTTCCGGTGCAAACCTGAGCGACGCGGTCTCCCACCGCTCTCTGATCTTATGTGTTTTATTCTCTGTGGGTGTCCAAGGACAGGCCAAACCATATGTTGTAGGCCCGACCTTTCTTGACAGAATCTGCATCTATCCGTGTAAAGGTCCGGGTAGTTGCAGTGGAAGTCCATCTGGTTAGGATGCGCATATGTTTGTTAGAGGCGCCATGCCGTCGCTTGTCGTCTACTCAGCGAGGAGTGCGCCAAGGGGCAAGTGGCCCCTTCCCACTTTAGAGCGTTTGGTCATCGGTAAACCTGGTCGTCTGGTTTCTCTCCGTTCCCAGTATTTGCGTGTCACCTGCTCGGTCCGTCAGTTCTCGACCCAGGTTGGACGCGATTTCGTTCCCGGGAAGGGAGTAGTGTGTGGGTGCCCGCATAATGTAAATATCTCGAGCTTCACAAAAGTTGGTTCGCATTCTTAGCAGACGCACAATTATTCGTGCCGAGGCGACACGTAGACGGACAGACATCGACCACCACCGGAGGGTAGCTATATACGGCTTCGTTGTGAAAGGTGTCATTGTCACCTTATGGTTAAGGGCATCTGGCTGCTGTGTTGGGGGGCGGCGGTTCGACCCCTGCGTCGGGCACGTGATTGATTTTTTTTCTTTTACATAGCGAATGATCTAAGTTGGTCTGCCGGTTGGGTTTCGAATCAGATACCTTCAACACAGCAGCCCGATACTCTGCCCATTCAATGACCTCAGTGTGAGCTATTAATGACCTCACTTGTGAGCTATTAGGCAAGCCAGTTGCAGCACCCAACCAGCAACCACGATTAGGAAAGTCCGGGTAGGTTCGCAAAGAAAGTTACGCCCTAGAAAAAAAATTTCGCCAGCCTTGATCGAAGCAGCACGAAGCATCGAATGCGATAGCAAATGTTAGCGTTGTGCTTAATATGCCTCATAACGCTGACGCTGGCGCGATGAGATGGTTAGCGGCGTTGCAGGGGTCGCGCCTCGATTGTTCAGGAACTGAGGCATAAGGTAACAGCGTCGGCCTTTATATACCTTGACGTTTACCATCCGTTACGCTATGACCACTGAGTGCACCACGACGTGGCGTGCTCATGGTTACAGCAAATCAGATTTGTCTATCGTGTTTGGAGTTTCCGTATCCATCGTTCAGTTTATCTTTTTTCTGTACAGCATTTTGTATTAGTTAATTTCGGGTATACATGAGGCAGTAAGTAGACGCTTACCAGAACAAAGTTCCTTTTTCCCTCGCAATAAAAAAGAAGTTCCTTTCTTACACATCTCTCCTTATTTATTTATTCTCCTCTCGCATACGTCACGCGCTGAGCACTCTTTCATAGACAGTGGAATCCTGCAGTGCATCCCGCTATGTGCAACAATTATGCAACTATCTTCTACGAGAAAGGTTTCTATGTGGAAGAGCCTCTCATCTCGAAGGAAAACACCGAGGAGACAGGAGATGGACAACGTGCTACAGAGAAGGAGAGCCGGCTAACCCTGCGGCAGCTTCGTCGCCAAGTTGCCACCGAGCCATCTTAACTGCTTGCATTTGAAGGTATAACGGCCTGCACTCCGGATGGCCATAAGCCACACAGAGCTGCTGAACGCCGTAAGCGTCCGTTCTTGGCTCCTCAAGCGCGCTGAGCGCCGGGGAAGAGTCATTTGCGCCAAATCGCTCCTCACCATGCGTGCAGAATATGAACTCCACTTCCTCTGGGTTGCGTCTTTCTCCACCGCGACGCCCGAAATGATCTCTTTGTTTTCTTCGTCATGTTCTTTTTTAACCGAATAGCTTTCTCCGGCTCTCTCGCCCTGTTTCGTGGCCGGGTTGTATCCGCTGGAGGCAAGTGATCTCGCACAACCGAGTTGCGGAGCGCATTCGTTGCCGAAAGCCGAGTCCTTTGAGACGTGCTTGCTATTGCGTCAAAGATTTATGTACCAAAGTTCATGGTACAGCGAGCGAGCCACACTGTTTCCCAATTCGTGGGTCTGTTCGTTACGACCTCAGATGCAATCATACAAGCATCACTAATTTATTAATCACTAATTCAAAAAAATACACGCAGAAACTCCTCTGGAAGTTGTCTAAGTATGTGTAAGCATTGTGCCACTTGCTCATATCCATATAGCCCTGTGTCATTATCAATGTTATGAAACTTCATCCAACCATTATAAAGCTTATCAACCCTTAGCAATCGTTATCAACCTTATAGGACTAGATCTGATCCTTTTCAACCCTTATCTGTCCTCATCAAGTTAATCGGACTTGATCCGATTCTTATCAACCCTTATATGTCCTTATCAACCTTATCGGACATGATCTGACCCTTATCAACCTCATCAAACTTCGTATGACCCTTATAAACCGTTATCAGTACTTACTAACATTGTCAGAATTGAGCCGACCATTATAAACCCTTATCGCTCTTTAGCACCTGGTCAAGTCATTGACTACTTATATGTCTGTTTTTCGCGACGTGAAGCGCATGAACCCTCATAGATCGGTGGAATTTCGGTCTGTGAAAGAACGCTTCAACGGAGGGCGCATCCCGCGACCACCGCAAGGCAACGGGGATGTGGCGTGTTTGGCATTAAATTTTTGCAAAATGGGAACGTTCTTGATGTCTACAATGCACCAAGACATCTATACATGCGGTTTTAGTGATGACTTTTATTTCATCACTATATCTCTCAACAAAGCCTTCACAAAACCTGTTGCTTTATACATTATTTTTCTTATAGCGGTTCGTCTTACGTAACGGGCAGGTTTCCTCATTGAGTAGGCAAAGGAATGCTTACGCATTTAAAGAACGCGTGCCGAGAAGTAGGAGGCACACCTTGCCATCTCGGCCATGGAGGTGCAACGTGCGCTACTCCGACTAGTCCTGGCGGCAGCAAACGCGAGCGGAGCCCTGGACCAAGGGAATCGTCCACAGCGAGCTCCCTAATCGATGCCTCCCCTTTTCCCTGAATGAAGTTCTTATTCTTTGTGGCGTATGAATGTTTTGATGGTGGTGGCGTTGTTCGCGTTTCTCCGCGGCCTGGACTTACGGTTTCAGAGCGCGTTCGTCGCCAAAGTCCGCTGCGTGTTTGTTGTCAAGATGTACTCTTTCATCTTGCCGGTTCAGCTGGTTTCGCTTCGACCGACTGTCACAGTGCTTATGTTCTGCAAGATATTAAGCTGAATGGTTGGAGGAGAGTGTGGTGCCCCCGTCGTCGCCCCGCGGTCGTCACGCCGTAGTAATATCGTGGCCTCCGTGCTGTCTTGTTCACGCCGCCCGCGGTCAGTGCGGCGTCATCATCTCTTTCACAGTCATTCTATTGTCGCCCCACCTTCATTGTCACGGCGGAGCCGCCGCCACGCTGTCACGTGATCTGCTGAAAAATACCGAAGATAATTTACGCCATCATCATCAAACATCGTCGTCGAATTCAGCGGTATACTTCGGGAGTATCGCTCATAAGTCCACTTGGTTTGCGTGGTTCGGAGAAGCTATTCGCTTACATTGACTTTCATATTTCGCAGTTTACGCAACAATTTTCTTCCTTTCTTCTTACGAGCGATGTGTCCCAACATCAGGCCAACCGTCCGACACATTAGTTGTGTTTCATCTTTCTCATGATTAAGAATCTTTTTTCTTCCTATCGCGCACCTGCTTTTTAAAATTTCTTTTACTTGCTTCTTTAACCTCATATGCCTGTTTGTCGCTTCCTGTTCACATGCGTATGGCATGTTACAGTAAATTGTGAACGCAGTACTGTTCTCTTAAGCCACGTAGGTTTTAAGAGAATTACAACTTTACTGAAGATATATAACACATTTCGTGGTTTTCACATTGTAACGCTACCAAATTACATTGTGTTTACCTTATCATGCGCACATCGTGTCAGTCAACTCAAACATCCTTGTTACATCGTTCTGTGTTTTTTTTTCTGGGCTGGACAATAAGCAGAAGCACTTTAAACATAGTATAGGCAAGCTCACTATAGGATCTGCATCTCATGTCGTTTCTACCTCCTCATTTGCCAACCAAATGGAGAAATACCAGTAAGCTTTGTCGAGTTGCGCAATATTTCAACCAGTTAACCAAATTTTTCACACATTTTATTCACAATGAACGTGCAATTGCACCAGTGCTGACCTGCCTTCATTCCATCGCACTGCTTCAATACTTGTTCTATATAAACAAGCTCGCCGAAATGAAGTTGTAGATTGATTCACATATTCATTATCAATTATAATTCACAACAGATGCAAAAGGAGATGCCTAAGCTCTAAGCTAGATAATGCTAACCTCCTGCGAAGAACTTTACATCAATTCGATCGCAAGGCAAGTGTGGCGAAATAACGGTGACGTTAGGTATCACTAACGCGAAGAAAAGAGAAGCAGCGTTATACGACACGTCTTAACTATAACCGAAGGATAGAAATTCACAGCAGTACAAAACATATTTCTTTTAGCTGACAGAGTCTAATGTATAAAAACACATACACACGATAAAGCGACAATGTTTATCTTTTTTTAAGGATTATTACCCTGAGGTATAACTTAACGTGAGTGAGAGTCCAAAAATACCGCAACTGCTTAGTATTCTAGCCCTTCTAGTTCTCCGACTTAGATTAAAACATGGAAAGCCAGGCATCGGATATATTCAGATTTGTCGCGCAACACTCCTTTGTTGCGAATGCTCTCACTTATGGGAGAATGACGACGAACTGTATTGAACTCGACACTGCATGGCTTTGATGATAGAAACACACTTTAGGAAAAAAAACACAGTGCCCTTCCACTCTGTGTAGAAGAATTGCCAGCGAAGCTGTATATGTGTGTCCCTTAATGGCGAACTGCACCTCCACCGCGTGTCGGCCCGGCATTGCACTATCTTCGGGATCGGCCCATGTATGGGGAGTGCTTAACGCCTGCATCACCTCCGCCACGGGTCGTGCCGGTATGGCACGATCTCCGGGATTGGCGCACGTACGGGGAGTTTTCTGCTTACGACGCGAAAATTTCCTTGGACGGTAAAGGTATATACAGCTTCGCTGTAAAAATTGCTTGTCCACGGACCGCTGCACCTACCACCATGTGCAGCTTGACCTTATAGTTGTCCAGTTGTGTCCCGATCGCGCAGCTATCTCAACGCTTCCATAGGTTTTTCATTGATACAATGTATTTTCGTTCAATCATATTCAATCATTTTCTACAACTGCTTGTTGTTCTTCAGCTGCGCAGTGCATTTACGTGCGCGTGACGTCAGGTTTCTTACGCGTCCACTGCTACTGTGACCGATTCAAGAGCAGCACGAGCGCTTTCGTGCATGCATGTACCGTATACGTGTGTTCTGTTTTCTTCTTTCTTCCTTTCCTTTCTGCCTATTCATTCAACAATCGGACAAAAACAAAAATTGGCGCCAAAAATAGACCAACATTTCTATCATTCTACCTAATCAAACACTCCATCAAAGGACAGCAGCAAAAGCAGATATTGTTGACAATTAATCTTAAATTTACGTAGCGATAAATTATCAGTGACTCAACTAATCAATAAATCAATCAACCAGAACTTGAAACTGCGTCCGGCGTCGTGCAGCGTCCCGTCCCTATACATACATACATACACGAACCCGAGTCGCCTAAGGGCCCCAATGGCGTCAGCCTCGCGTTCTCTTCTTACCACATTTACGCGTCTATGCGCCGAACAGAACCCGTCGCCGCAGGCGCGTTATACGGAACAACAATGAGCCGTTGTCGTGGTCGCCCCGCGGCATCTCCGTTTCCCATTGACTCCGGCACAAGTGCCGGCACGCGGTCGACAAGGCGCCCTGTCGAGAGAACAGAGCAGGACGTCATTTGTCAGCCTGTCGGACGAGAGAGGCCGTCATCAGCGCCTCGCATGCAGTGGACGGAAACACGAACCGGGAACCGGAAAATTCGATAGCTCCCCAACAACTCACGTTTCAATCCTCATGTTCTCTTCTTTTAGTCTTTATTGTTATTATTATTGGCTGTCCTTTTCTTTAACATTCACTTGTGAAAGGCTTCGAGTAAGCTCAAAAACTTAAGGTGGAAAATAGTTTCTGCTTTTTGTATTTTGTGCTCATAAGAATGGAAAAGTCTACACAAGTTATAGCCATATCTTCCCGAGACCTGAAGATGGCTAAGAGACATAACCGCTTTTGAAGTTGTTTTGTATTACCAAGTGGTATGTTGTATGTTATATATATGATGCTTTTGTCTACACGCCGCTGTTAAGTACCAGTTACAGCAACTCCAAGTACGCGGACAAACTAACCATCTCATCATGTTTGGCTTGGGAAAAACTGCTTTTCTTTGCATGAACACAGAAATGAAGGTGTAACCAACGTCCTTCGGTTATTTGCCACGTTGACACGGTATGAAGGAATGTCCTGTCCTGGCCCTTCGCGGTTGGTTTTCGTCGTCTGTGACGGCAGAGTGGCCTATGTCAATTGATTGTTAACTTTCCTTAAAGTATGCGGCATGAATGTCGCTCAACTTCGTTCACACAGTTTCGCATGCATCTGACATTATTTCCGCCGTGAATGGAATTCGTAATCGTTTCACAATTACTTTTATGAAGGATTGAAGGCAGTGTGCAATGTAATTCACTAATAATCTTTAGATTGTGTAGCCTACGGTACATATATCATTAAGATATGTCATCACCATCAACAACAACAGCAACAGCATATATTTATGTTCACTCCATGATGAAGGCCTCTCCCAGTGATGTCCAATTAGCCCTGTGTAGCATTAGGGCACGTAGTCCTACGTAAACGCCAAACGTATAGGTACATCCTAACGCAAGAAAGCAAAGGCCGACCACGTTCGACAAACCTCTACGCTGTTGCGATACAAGAGTCATATATACTACTACGCCAGCGTTCTGACAAAGAGCATCCGCGACCATCGAATGAGATCTGTTCATGGTTGCCTGTGCGCGCATGTGACACCATGTTTGTTAAATTAGTAAGCGACTGTTTGATGCAATTGATACGACTGATAAGACTACTAACTTTACTCTATATAGCTGCATAATAATTTATTAACGCAATCAATACTTCGCCGTTCGGGTGCAACTGCAACTTCCTTGCTGTTTCTAAAACCAGCTTCAGAATGTCTGTAGCCCATTTACTTCTTTTACAACTGATAAAATTCCTTAATTTGCAAATGTTATGATTCAGATATCGAGTGATCGATTGATTAAACTGCAACGCCCTCCAATGCTATCGTACAATAAACAAAGTTATGAAATTGCATAACATTCCGTCTGGACATATGTGCGCCGCAACGGAGCACATATTTAGTTATCCAACGTAATTATATAAACTATAGTTTATCCACAGATCGCATCAAGACTGCCCCTAAAGGCCACGTTAGACCACGAGTGAAGTTAGGAAGTAACCTTTTACTAACTCGTCTGCGAAACCTAGTAGCTGCTTAGCACAGGGAGCACTTATTAAGACTCGATTACCTATGGCAGCACAAACAGCGAGTAAAGAGGTAGTGATTGGGGGGTGAAGTTAGAAACTGCATCCGTTTACCTCATTAAGATTTTTTTTTAGGTTGTATGGATGCACAGAATTTTTTACAAAGCATAACCCAGAAGCACAGTGTTAGCGAGGCACTCCCTCCTTCTGAGCGAACTTCTATCAGAAGCTCCGTCCAAGGCTCAAGCAAACCTACAGTTATTCTGCGAGATCAAAGGAGCGGCACGAGAGTGCACTCGACAACGCGCTGTGAGTGCCAGCAGCAAAGTTCGATAAAGTCTGCAGGAGCCAGAATTTCTCAAGAATAATTCGACCTCTTGCGCAGCACCAGGGCGGCGTTTCAGGCTGGTGTGTCGGCATCAATCTCGCGCTTTCGCCGTGGCTCTGGCAATGTAACTTCGTTTTCAAGAGGATACGAGGTACTTTCATTTATCTCTCTAAAAAAATAACTTTGTCCGTAACAGCGTCACTTACTCTTTCCGCACCTTTGCCTCAAGTGCCAAATCCTTGTGCCCCTCCCCACCTCTCCTTAAACCATGAATTGTATATCTGTATTCTTAATTTCGCAGCCGTGCTCCATCACGGGTAGCACAAAATAGCATCAACTCTCCTACCTCCGAATCACTATTATATATATATATATATTTTTGGACCGCTTCAGTTGAACGGCTGACTTAAAATCTTCCGTGACGCCGTTCAATATTTCAACTATTGTTTTCTGTCTGCATCTTTTTCTGCAGCGTGGTTAATAAAGCCGAATACATAGGAAAAGCCCTCCCTCCCGGTGAACAGGATCGTCGAAAGACTAGCTTCGCCATATAGTGCAATCTTGTAGAGTGGTGCCACGCAGCTGAGTAAAAAAAGAAATGAAAAAAATATGACCCCTCTTTTTAGCTATGACCCAACCTTCTTAGGCAAGATTCTTCGCATCCATGTCATAGTCATAGCATATATTTCTTTCAGCTGCGCATGAAAATCTAGCGTGGTGGCAGGCGTGGACGACATAGAAGGTCTTAAACCAGAGTCGAAAACGCCGTCTCAATTATTACTCTTGCGAAGCTACAGATATTCGCGCGCCTGACAGCACTGAGGGTCGATAAAATTACCGTTTGGTTCAGATTGATTTATTTACTATACTCTAAATTTTATAGTTACAATACGAATTACTAAATTATACATTTATTTAATTAGTTTATAATTACAGTTGCCGTAGTAATCTTGTAATTTAATTAATAATATCTCTAACTGCGCTAATTATGGGCAAGAATCAAACATATTCTGTCCGTCTTCTGCATTCTTCACATCCCGCTCAATGTCTTTGATTCGAGCAACTTAGTTTTTGCGAATATAAGTAACCAGAGGAATGCCGACCTAGAAGATTCTTCGGGCAATTTCTGGTACTTCAAGACATTTCAGAATAAAGCCCCAAAGGGTGGCGCTCTCAAAAGAATTTTATTTGAGGCTCAAGCTACTCCGTACAACAAACAAGAAAATGCCGCGGCATGCACGAATGTCTTGCTGAATGGAATATATCACGCAAGCGGTCCGTATTAAAGGAGGGCTAAACATTTTCAACAACATGCGGTGTCCTAATTTTATTGACAAAGCATTCTAATTTTCATACAAACATTAAGATAGAAATATTGCAGTGGAAAGAGAGCGCCCGGAAATCACTTAATTACTTCCGGCTTATTTACAAAAGAGCTAACTTTCAAAAAAGCAACATGGTCCAGCTATCTGCTGACAGCCTGAGTGCAGCACTCAGTCTGTATATACGACAATCAGGTGTTGTACAAAAGTGACTTTAAAGGACGCTATAGAAAGAGAAAGACTCTTTAATGAAAACTGAGAAGGCCTACTCGGTGGCATGTCTAGCTTAAACTCAAGGTGAATGCGATTATAAATGAAATGGTGCACGCAGAACACATACGACACTTACATCATCTGGAAGATCTGAACTACATCTTTGTATCAAATCTCTGTAGCATAGCATCACTCAGACACTTCAAATTCGTTATTAAACAATTGTCTGCTTCAGTGAGTCAGCGTGTCGTATGGAAATTCTAGCACTGGAAAACAAAATGAAAAGGAGAAGTCACGTCGTCCCTAATTTGCGCTAAAAGCCGGCGTAAGCTGACGCAGTCTGGTATATGACGTGCTTAAAATATGCGACAAAATATGTTCACTACAACGTTTAAGGAAAATCACTCTTCAAAAGGCGTCTCGGCATGCAGCCAGCGCTGCTTTTGTGAAACTCATGCTAGGTTACAAAACTCACTGTAGGCGGGTAAATAGACGGCTAAGCGCACAGCGGCCATCTTAGGTCTCGTTCCATTTCAGACGAAGATGTCAAAACAGACAGCTTTTCGAAGACAGCGTCGAAACCTTAAAAGATGCGGGCTACTTTGGCTTTCCAAGAAGAAGATGACGGCTGATCAGGCTGCTCGAAAACTCAACGAGAAGGTCGTCTGCGCACAGAAAAACGCTCTCACGCTGTCTTTATGCACATAAGGCAAGCTACGCTGTGTTTTTCATTGGTTCGTACACACAAACCGTTAAAACACGGATATAATGTGTGCTTCCCTTCACATTTTTTCTTTTTTTTCTTGTTTTTCCGACGCGCGGAGGCGTCAAGTCGCAGAGAGGTCTTTCAAATGCGTTCCGTTACTTGGGCTCAACGCTGTCTTCCGAGGATTTAAAGTAGACCGCCTTCGAGGCTACAGTCAGAACCTATGTCGCTGAAATCACATCACTCCCACTTGCGCGTTTTATTTTTCTATTTTCGGTGAAGGCGCAGGCCGAGACGCGCGCGCGGCGAAATGAAAGATGCAACGGGAAGCACCGGAATCGTGGAAACACAGCGAAGTTCCGAGTTTACCGGCAGAACTCGCGGGGCACCGGCTCATATACTCCGCTGAAAGTCAGCGCCGCAAATCAAGCCGCACATAGGGCGGGAACGTGTTCAGCATTCATAGAGGCTGCAGCCGTGCCAGCGGGACCTTTCGTGTAGCTGGGCTCGGAGAATGAGCGGCGAAACCGTGTTCGACTGTGCGTTCGCGCAGAGGCGCGTACGAGGCTGCGAACGACACACACGCTTCCTGTTCATCGTGAGCGAGTGGCTCTGCTTTCTGGGGCTTTCATCTGATTCGCCGATATTGTACGGAGGCACGCGCTATACGCAGGCATGTGCGCAGGCGTTGATGCCGTCGCTGAAATGCGGAGCGTCTATTTCTCGCTTGAATGGCGGCTGATTGCACGCACACGCGCAACATATTTACGGCAGTAATGAATGCTAGCGAGAAGCTTCAGCTGCGTGGTACAGAAAGGAGGCAACCGTGCCGAAGTTTGGGAAACACTGAACACGCATTGACGAGACCGAACCGAGAAACGAGTCAGCGTGACTGCACGGAAAATAAGTTTCTCGAGCGCTATAGGATGTAGATCCGCTCTGATGAAGGCCCACCGGAATAACACAAGCTGAAGGGAAACGTCAGGACGTCTAAGTGCGGGGTAGCAACGTACGAGCTATTTACGACTACAGTGAGATCTGCCGAAGAAATTATAAAAACAAAGCCATCTTGAAGAGTTGAAGCCTTTATTGATATGTCTCAGGACATCCTGTGAAAACAAGTGTGCATCATGCGAATTAAGGCCATCGACGGTGGTGCAACATAGTCAGCCGCTGCTTACAACGGAGACTCTATTGTGTCGCTAAGGGAAGGGTTATTTTCTCACGCTCTCACAGATAAACTACTCTTCGCACAGTTAAAAGTACAAATTTAAATTTTAGAAACTGCACCCATTGCTTAAAATCTGTCATTTTCAGGTGGCTGGAAAATATAGCCCGTAAATATATTGTATCGCGAAGGGGAAAACCGGTGCAGAAGAACTAAGCGCACTTTCTTGTGCCGCATCGCTTCTTGTGAGAACCCATCAGCAAGTCAATAAGCTATAATTGCTGTAGGGAAGAGATTTAGCGCATCATTCTGGATTACTACTTTATCCGCATTTATGTAAAAGGCACGGGACAACCAATTTACCAACCTTTACATCCAACAGGTTAACCAAAATTAAAAAAAGGAGACTGCTCAGCGGCAAGACAGAAGTATCACTACAAGAACGTCACACCGTGGCACGACATGGAATACAAAAGCAAGTTTATTAGTGCCCGAACAAAAAATCTGGAGACTTCGGCGATTTCCAGTGGAGCGGAACTCATTTACTGCGACAGCAGCGGGCTGCTATCACAGCAGGCACCACCACCTCATCGAGAAAAAGAAATTACCCTGCTTCCTATTCTTTTAGCCCAGAAATCACTCCGTCTGTCTGCTCCCTGCCCCGTAATCTTTCTAGGATGTAGGAAGTCTTTCTTCGGAGAATACGGGCCAGGGTGGCCCTTACGTCTTCTTACGTCTTCCGTCAGCTAGACCTGAGGTCCAAAACCTGATGAACGCGTGGAGTGTCCAGTGTGCTCTACTCCAATTTCTACAGCAGACAACCACCGCCTGTTGTGGCTCTGCCTTGTAACGAGGGATATCACTCTGGATAACGAGGGATACTACGAGCGAGTCCGACGTACTGTTGTAGGCATTGCCTCATAGACGGTAAGCTTGCTAAGCTACTATAGCAATTTCTACACGAGGAAGGTCTCCCCAATTTTATTTGAATAAGCATCTATGCAAAAGTGCTACAATTTTTTTGGACAGAAAGCCGGATTGGAGACAGCTGGTGATGTCGAGGACCGGACAATACAGAACTAAACAAAAGTCAGCGAACATAAATGATTAAACATTAGCAACGATGCTGGGCGCAGAGCAAGAAATTTTTTCCACGTAAGTTTTCTTCTTTGCTTGTCCAGAGTCATTCTATCTGCATCAAGCCCATAATTATCTACAAGACGTTGAAGTTGTCCGTGATGCATCACCATGCTTTGGAAAGGGCCCTTTGTTTTGCTTGGCTTTTACAGCAACTCCTGTATTTCTGCGAATCCATCTTAACTTTTGTGCATAGTGCTTGCGTTGGTGTACCGTTGTCAAGCATAATATAGCGCAACACGCCGGACATAGAGCGCAGTGGAGGTTTCGCGAGTAAAAACAGCCCGCTTCAAAACCGCTGTCATCGGAAGGACTACCCAGGCGCGCCAGTCGGAAGCCTTCCGCAGGTCGGATCCGGCGCGCTGGCAGTACATTAGAGACCACTGATCTATGCCGTAGAGCAAGCTTAACAAAAAAGAAAAGGAGGAAAAAATAAGTTTCTTTGCGGTGCATAAAACATCGCTCTCGTCCGATATAGCCACGCTAATTGCGGCCTCCTAATTATATGCACAGACGTCACAATCCTCAGAGTCTGTGTTAGGTTCAACACCTTGCACAAATTTTTCACGCGAGAATGCTGCGCGATAGGGCTGTGTTAAACGCGTTTGACTCTGAAATGAAGATTGCCGCAGGAACATACATGAGTTCAAATCCCAGTGGCGGTTGTGGTAAAAGTTTTGTCTTAAATACGCAAGCTCTCGAATGGCCACCTTCCAATCGTGTTCACGTTCACATGCATAATGCGTTGAAATAATGAAGCCATTGTTGAATATAATGTGCTCTCCTATCAGCAGGTCTGCATGCTTTAGATAAATTTATGAAGTGACTTTATATATACATGTATACAGTCATGATTTAGAGTTTCATTATGCAGAATGTGAGATACGCTCGCAAGAACTACCTTGCGGCTCAAAAGGCCGTATGAGATAAGCCGGTCTGCTAGGGTTAGGATTGTCTCCAGCGCAATCAGTGGTGGGAGGCTTCTTTTTGTCCTATGGTGAGAATAAAACTGAGGAGACGGCCTGACAGGCCTGACGACGACACCGTAACGACTGCCGATGGCTGTCGTTGACCGCGTAGCGGAACGCACGTACACAGGAAAGCCATTGTCAACGGCTCAATAGCTGTTCCGGTAAAGCAACATATACGCGAACCGTTTAGTGGACTAGAATCACGCGATAAACGCTCACAGGGATAAATCTGTTGGTGTCACAAAATGTCACGAATGCGCGAATCCTGGACTCTCTTTGCGAGTAAGGAATGTAAAGCCCTTACTCAAAGGGACACTAAAGGCAAATAAGAAGTCGACGTGGACTGTTTAAATACCATTCCAGAAACCTCGCAACGCTTGTTTTGGGCCAAGAAAGGACTTAGTTTACGAGAAAATTGCATCTGAAGGATCCGAATACCTTTTTCGAAATTCAAATCTCCCGCCACCCAACTGGGGGAGTGGTGACGTTGCATACGCCATCACTGCCCTTTGCTGCCATCAGTGAGTAAACCGGCGCCCGACAGACGGCGGCACCGAGCCAAGACAAAGCGGTGGATTCGCCGCTGCAGCTGCTTTTTGATCACGTGGCGTAGACCGTTCCGGCATCCCGCGGCATAATATGGAAGTTGAATTCTCTCCTACTTGCAGTTTGTGCGAGTTTCGCGAGCCAGCAAAACCAGCGCAGCACTACGCGATCAGGAAAGTACTGAAATCCGATAGCTTAGGCGGCGCAGAGTCGAGCGAAAACGAAACATTTCAACCGCCCGCATGGTTGAGGGTAATTTCAATTAGTTCTTTTTTCTAAGAATCAAATAGAACTAGATAAGTAACATTTTATTTCGTCTTCTAATACAATACAATGATGTTTTTCAGAACGAGTGGTTGAGTACTGGTGGAAGAATTTAACTCAGAAGTGCTTTAGTCACCGGGCAAGTGCTTGAATGTCCCGGGGGAGTCTCTAATCATGTCCTGCATTTACCTCAGTTTCTCGATTACTAAGGCTCTCTTCGTGATATTATTGACGCCTTATAGATTCCCAAGCACTAATCTATCACTTTAGCTTGACCTAACATTTGCCTTTAGTGTCCCTTTAAATAGTCAGAGCCCATACCAAACCGCACATATAATACACTGAAACCCACCTCCGTTCCACCGGCATGTAATCTCGCGAAAAGGTGGCGACTGCTCAAGCCATATTGGACTCATTGTTCTAAGTACTTCATTAGCCCACGCAACACGTAAAGTGTGCCGATGGGTACAGAATTCGTTGCTTGAAATATGGTTTTTCATTTAGACAGCTACAGTGCGCGGAGCTATAATGTAACAAAATAATGGTTATTGAGCACAACATATTTTCCCTTCTTCCTGCCGTGAGGGCAGCCACGCGTAGCAGAGACATGTCCTTTAGCGTAGGAGAGAGAAAACCTAATGGTTATGGGAGAAAATTGTTCGGGAGTGGTTAGGGAGACGAAGCGTCGACGCAAAGAGAGATATAGAGGGAGAACTTTATTTAACAGGGCCCCCGGTGCAGTGCTCGGGGGGAATCCCCAGTTGTCACCTAACATTTTGTTGGACGTGTCGCACGAGGGACTGTAAGAGCTCTTCTGGTGCCTCGCGGGATGCAATGAACAAGTCCTCGAGAGACTGGGGATGTCTGGACAGGTGTGCTGCTGAGAGGCTTTGTGGCAGTGCTTTTTTTTTTATTGAAATGAATATTAGGAGACGTTGGCGCCTTTATGGTGGCACCGGCTACTCCTTATCACTTGGCAAAGGAAACAAATTTGTGTAAAAAGGGAGAATAGCGACACGAAATGTGGCACTCAGTAGAACACTGGATGAATAAAAAATATACAGTCTAACAGTACATGAGTCGCAAAGTTCTGTGCATTAGTTCAGTCCACGTACGCTTATATAAAATCAGATGTTTTGAACAGCCAAAACACACAACAAATATAATGCTCTGCAAGTACAGAACAGAACTATACATATTGAGCAAAAGTTGCGATCACCACATAAACCAATTATGAATCACGAACAACGTTTATGTTACTCATTTAGCGCATTCGGATCATCTGATGCCTAATATTTTCCCAAAATGTTGGTGTCCTCTAAAAACTTTTTCAGAGCAAGAAACGCTCTTTCTTGAAGGCCCGCAGTTGGCCATGGGCCAAGTAACTTTTTTATAGTGAATGGTCTTCTGTCTAATATAAACAAATTAGATTGCAGTACCGTTCTTTGTGTATCGTATTTCGTGCGCTCGAGAAGAAGATGATGCACATCTTCGTCTGGATGGCCACAAGAACACTGCGGACTAGAGACACGTTTTATCCTGTACAAGAAGTGTTTCATAAATGCAGTACCAAGACGCAGGCGGTGTACCAATGTTTCAAATTTTCTGTTGTCTCTTAGATTTTCCGGCATTGATAAGTTTATACATGGGTCCATAAAGTATAACTCCGAGTTTTTAGTTTGCTGATCAAACCAGGTAGTTTTCCAGAGGCGACAAGAAAGCTGTCTCAGGAGCAGACGGACTTCACTACGTAATAGGGGAAGATTGGTTGTCTCCACGTTATTGTGCGCCCGATTCGCAGCTGCGCCCGCTGCAGTATTACTAGGAATATTGTAGTGCCTAGGTATCCATTGGAATGCAATTACGCGGTTCATTGCGCTTGTTTTTGTAAGTTCGTTGAGTGCCTCATACAATAGCAAGGTGTTCAAAAAATGTTTCTTATTGCTCTGTAGTAATGTGAGAGCGGCTTGCGAATCGCTAAAGATAACCCATTACTGCGAATGTTTTCCTGATGTTATGAAACGCAAAGCACGCAGGACTGCAAACAGTTCTGCCACGGTGGAAGATGTCTCTCGCGATAATTTGAATGTTTGCTCTAGCGCTAAATGTGGAATGACGAATGCTGAAGTCGAGGAATTTTTATGACACGAACCATCTGTATAAACGTGGATGTACTGGCGATATAAGGGGTAAATTTGGAAGAGTGTCAGTTGTTGTGCGGCTACTATGAACACGTCTCTCTTAGATATAATCCCGTCAACCAATATTTCTATTTTAGGACATGTTAACATCCAGGGAGGGTAACAAACATCCACTTTGCATAATTCAAATCTTAGTGATAATGTTTATGTCCTCGAACAACTTCGTGAAATTTGCTTTTGTTTCTTTCGGTAAGCGCGAGGTTTAATGAATGCTTCTCGTGTTGGGTTAAGATGCGATAAATATGTCGGCATGTTTAAACCGTTCGTATGACTGCTTCTTGTGCTTCTTGTGCGTATGGGCAGAGCTAGAGAGTATGCGGGAAGGATGGGTGTTCTGGGCAGCAATGGCAACGGGGTGGGTCTGAGTATTTAGTGATTTGGCGTGTTATCAATGGCATTATTAAGGAGCGAATTCGCGCACGGCGGGTATGTCCCCGTAGAGGACTAAGCTTCGGTATATTGGACCGGGAAATGCACAACACTCAAGCTTGCAAAGGTCATTTTAGGGAAGCCTCCCTGATATTGTGGACCACGGCTGCTGCTGCTGCGGCTGTTTGTGGTCGAACGCCAACTTAAACACACTAGTTGCCGCACTACAGCTTCGAGGAAGTTTGACAGCGTTGGATAATCCCAGCCGAGCACCTGCTGCCGCGGCTTAATGCAAGGTATCACCCGCCTTCACACGCACATTTAAAAGCTTTTGTGCTAGATGGCGGGGATGGTTGAGCTAACAACGTCGCACTGCACACCACTGAGCTTAAAGCAACCTGGACCCGAGTGGACGAGTAGTGAGGACGGGGGGTTATTCGGGTTCGCTTCCCATAAGTGCGCGTGCCGTGTGACGAGTGGCGTGAGCGTGGAACCCACTCTGCTGTCGTTTCCAGCGAGTTCGTGAGTCATCGTCCGAGAACTGGAAGAAAACTGGTGACCACCATGATAGCGGAGCCGATGTCTGGTGCGGGGTCGTGGACGACGCGCGAGGATGACCCGAAGAAGAAAATTCCACATTCCTTCCGGTGGGGAAAAATTGCTGAAAAGCAGCAGTGCAGATGTGCGTAGAGGATTCCTGAGACTTTTCGCGAGCAGCACTCGTTTGGCTGCCCTAGCTCCCTCGACAGCATTAACGTTTCTTCTCATAGTTTTTCTGTTCCTGGCGAAAGGTCTGGAATATGTGGAATAAACGAAGTTAGGTCCTCCGCCCTCTAGCGTATATATCCCCTCCGCATGCTCCAACATCTCTGGTGGGAAAGCGTTTGTGGTTCCGGACGCTGACATTGCAGAGAGAGTAGGCATGCAGGCCATCCAGGAGAAAACTTTCCTATCTCTCCTGGAATCCAATAATAACCAATGGTAATCTCACCATAGAAAGGTGTGTACTGCAGTGATCGCATTCGTTGGCCCTTGGCCCAAACTAACTGTTTGCAAGTTTCAGGTCAAAATTGGGACACTATATGTCACTTATTTTTCATTAGAAACGACCAAAATAAATAAACTGCAGTTAAAACTCACTTAAGTGCGAGGCATTATATAGCGACTCCTCATTCGCGAAATAAACGTTCTTGTTCCTCTTCTTCCGTTCGATTAGGGCAGGGCTGCCTGTCCCAGGAAGTTCGGCAGCGCCCGGTCGTCCAATCGTTGCACCAACGAGCACGCGCCCCCGCGCTATGTGCGCGGTAGCTGCGCCTCTTGCAAGGTGTCTCTACGGCGTGCGCCCAAGTTTTCGTATGGTCATGTGACTCATCTTAAATGAACCCTTGCCAAAGAGGTTTAAAAAAACGACACTCGTTCCGCGAAGTGAACCCGTATTTCATGGTAGCGTACTTTCTCTGATTTCTGCCGTAATTGTTTATCTAATTATTATCTTATTGTATATCTAACTGTTTATCTTATTGTTTGTCGAATTACTCTTCTTATTTTTTGGCCATCTTCTAGACAGCACAATTACGTACATTACTCAATGACTATTTTGCTTCGCATCTCATTAAATAGGGTCCGCTAACGTTCTTTCTTCTTCATCTTCATCATCATCCGACCCACACACCTCTTCTTCCTCCGGCGCACTATACGTCCCACCCGGTGGCTCGCACACCTCCTCTTCTATTGATAGCCTAAATTTGGCGAGACGTCTACGCTTCCTTCTCAGACCAGTGACAGAAAAGAAAACGACAAGAAATATGTGTGCGGCAATATTAACCATCTCAAACCTGCACGGAGCGGGAAGAAAGCATTTACTATATACTCTGCATTCGCCAACATTCCTTTTTCTTTTCTTTTTTTTTTGCCTTTGGTACGATGGCAGTGATCCGACTTCACTTTTTGGGCATCATATCTGTCAAGGCATGTACTCCGGTGGCTGCCGAAACTTTCGCCGGGGCAATGGCCCTCGCTGACGCGGAACGTGCGCAAAAGAGCGTCGCCATAATAACAGACTCACAAGAAGCATGTCACCTTTTTTCTCAAGGGCCACGTGACCAAAACATGTCACTCAATAATACCGTCGAAATTCGCCCATCATCACCGGATCCTATGGTGTCCAGGTCATACAGGCCTTGAGGGGGACGAACTGGCCGATTCGCTAGCCCGAGGTATTATTAACCGGGCCGACTCGACTGGGACGGTCCCAGGTAGCCACTGTAATGTCCCCAATCCAACGAATGCCCGGGAGATCCTCGCTCATCAGCGTGCAAGCAAAAAAATATACCCTCCCCCTCACCCACAACTCAGTGGAGAGGAAGGCGCCAGTTGGCGCAAAATTCAGAGTGGGGTATTCCACCACCTTAAATTACAGAATTTCATGTTCCCCACTCGCTACAGGCCCGACTGCCCGTGGTGCGGAGGCATACCAACACTACAACGCATTACTTGGGATTGTGAATCACACTCGTTTGATAAAACACACCACACAATGGAGCAATGGGAGGCACAGCTAACTAGCTCAGACCTGGCGGGACAAAAGTCCTTCATAAGGCAGGTCAAGCGGGCGGCCGAGGCCAGCGGGGCCTTGGACTAAACGGTCTCCGGCCACTGTACGTAAATCGTTTAAGTCAACTAAAGTTTTTCTCTTTCTCTCTCTCCACTTCAGCAATTTCTCAAGAAACCTCCTTGACCCTTACTACATATATAATTCAGACTGGCTATCGTTTCCTAACTTCTAAGTTAGCTTATCACTTATATTCCTCATAAAACCAAGAAAGTTAGTTTTATCTTAAACTTCATTAATAAACTATTGCGTATATTCTAATTATGTATTTCGTATTATAGACATTATTAGGTCTATTTTAACATTCTATCATTATTATTCCAGATTTGTAAGCGTAAAATTATATTTTAAGGTTAGTCCTAAAATTGAAAATCACCTTGCGTGACCTTGCTGAGAGCTTCCTATAATGCTTCGCATTATGGCGGTTTCCAACGATGGTATCCCAAACTCGATGCTCTAACCATTAAACCAGAGCGCATGCCCTGAAAAGGCAGCATAAACTCGTTGAATCCAGCGCTTGAGGCACTGGGCGTGCTAGGCGTGTCGCATAGCAATAGATTGTCTTATAAAAAGTTACGGGACGCGTTCATCCCCAAAATTCGCTGCGCGCCTCGCATCATATACAGTGGCGCTACCGTGGCTATATATATGGCGCTGTAGCACGTTTATACAAGGTCAAACACGTCGTGTCTTGTTATTGAGCAAGTTTTAATGCTGAATAAGACTACGGCTTACTCTGCGCGTCAGGCGCGTCGCCTAGCAACAATTCACTTATACAAAATTCAGTGTGCGTTTTTTATAGCTGATGATAAAGAAAAAATTCAGTGCCCTCTCACTCTGTGAAGATGGATGACCAGTGAAGCTGTGTATGTGGGCCCCTTAATAGCGAACTGCACCCCCAGTTCAGCTGGAGCAGTGATACTTCCCGCTCAATCTGTCACTATCAAATTCAAGACGTCTCACGTTACATCATCCACGGCTGCAGAACTCGCAGCTATCCGTGCTGCTCCGGAGTTTATAGGTCCCAATTCACCACATTCATGGTCCATCTTTTGTGATTCAAAGGCAGCTCTCCAGTGTCTGCTGTCCCCTTTCAACCACGGACCAAATGTACAATTTGTCGCAGACATCCGACTACTCCACCATTACGCAATCGACAAGGGACACAACATCATATACCAGTGGATACCGGGTCACTGCGGAATTTCGGGAAATGACAGTGCGGATGACGCTGCCCGCTCGGCCCATGATGGTGCCCAGATTGTACCGATACCGCTGTCAAGAACAGATGCAGCCACAAGTCTTCGCTCCCTCGCATGCGAGCTTACGCTAACTCTGTGGAACACCAGTGAATTCACGAACACACGTCTTCACAGATTGGATCCAAGTTTGCAACTCCGTCTTCCACCAGGGTTGCCTCGAGCGGAAGCAACACTTCTGTGCCGCCTATGGCTCGGCGTGGCATTCACGAACTCCTATTCCTTCCGTATTGGAATGGCCGACAGCCCTGCTTGCGACACCTGCGGCTGCGAAGAGACGATCGCGCACCTCCTCTGTGACTGTCCACGTTACAATGTGCAAAGAAAAGTGCTCGTAACCATGCTCGAAAAACTAGACAATCGCCCCTTCACAGAAGAGAAAGTTCTAGGACACTGGTCCAGACGGGCTTCGGCACTCAAGGCCTTAAGGGCTTTGCTCAAGTTCTTAAGGACATGTGAATTTTGCGAACGCCTTTGACTATTGTTGCGCGTAACATCGCGTCACTGTGTGCATTTTTTTGTTTTTGTTTTACATAAATATATATATATATATATATATATATATATATATATATATATATATATATATATATTTATGAGAATTTACAAGATGTCATAGTAGGTGAGAATTCAGTTTCACAGTTTGAGTCCACCAAGAATCTAGCGTCTCTCGGTGGTGTATTGTTCCTTCGTGAAATTGTCGTATATACTGCTTCGCCGTTCCGGCGAAACTGCAGCATCTCTCTCTCTCTCTCTCTCTCTCTTGTTTTTCTGTGAGTACGAATATAAGCGCTGTTGCCCATGACTGCTGTTTATTCTGACTTCGAGTAAATCCGGCTTGGCCTCATTTCGGTTACTGAGTGTATTATACGGGGTGCTCCAACTATTATGAACCAAGATCAGTAGCGTTACTCCAGCCGCCAGTAATCTTTCCGTTAATGAGATTTATTTCGGTAATTGCAATTAATTATCTAACTCGAGAAGTACTGTCCTAATTATCAAAGTGTCAATGGGACATTTGTAGGCACCATGAAATGGCATCTTACTGCGGTATCTTCAGCGACGTACTAATTGGGTACAAATTTTTCCTAGTGGCAAAGAAACCTCATGAAATATGAAAAATACTACGTGACTGCGCTCCGGCCCAAATCACAAAGCAGAGCCTTCAAATAAGTTCATTGAAAACAACTGCACTGCCTGTCGCAAACCCGAAGAGACAGCGCATCACCTTGATAATGGTACGGAATGAGCACCATCAGCAGGTTTTGCGTTTCGCAGCTATTCCTTCCTCTCGTTTCTACGGCACACTTATTAAACGTCTATCAAGGCCGACTGATCCCATTGATAACAAGAGCCCCTTAATAACGCGGCCGAAGCGCCGCTCTGACCACGCACTAAACGCGATAAGCAATGGAATAGGCATGGAATGTTTCGAAATCTCCGCTCTGCTCGCACCGCATCGAAAGAATGCGCGCGCAGCTACATTTCGTGCCAGAAACTTGCTTCGGACCACAGCCAAATCAAAGTGACGTTTTTATTTTTAATGACAGTGTATCCGTGCTGCAAAAACAGGTTCGTGGCAAAAAATAAAAGCGAAACAAACAGACCGAGAAGCGACCCACGTGTAGAGAAAAGGCAAAATCGATGCGTTCAAAAAAGAAAATATACCACGTCTAAGTGAGCCGAATTGGCAGTCAAGATGCCTGCACAAAGAAGACATCATCAGATTTTGGTGTACCCTTATCTGTGAATTCATAAGCCTCATTGAACACCAGCTGCTACCTAGAGGACGTGTTCGAATAGGTCTTCTTCTGCAATTATGCATTAACGAGTCCGCTTTATCACATCTTCAGTGCCTTTCTTCGTGAACGACACGTGAACGACACAAGCGTAGTCAGCGCGCCATAAAAGCAGCAATGTCCTGTCGCAAATCTTGACTTTGATTTAGAAGACGTTGCTAAGTATCTTTTAAAGGCTCCCGCAAGGCGCAATTCGTTCACTTTCAGGGAGCAAGTAACACTCGTTTAGACAAAGTGTATTGGTCGGTTGACCTAATATGAAAGTGCGAGTGTTATTCAGTGATCGCCGTTTCATTTTTGTATCATTGTGTTGCAAAATGTAGCGTTGGGCAAACAAAAGAACGTAACAAATTTGTGTGGGAGGTTTTAAAGATGAATGTGAAGTTAGTACAAGGCGAACGTTTTAATAAAGCCGTTTTGAACGGTCTAACAAACGTATTCAAGGATGGCTCAGTCAGCCTTGCTGAACAATGGCAATTAGCGAATTAAAGTATAAAAATGAAAGCTGCCAAAAGAAAGAGTGTGATAAGTTTGGAGGAAAGACTAAGAGAAAACGAGAAACATTGTTGTCAAATTGACGTATTCGAGTGCAAAGAGCCAGGAGCTTATCAAGATGAGCTGCGCAATGTAAAGTAGAAACTTGAAATCTCAGACGGAGAGAGCTACTGTGGTGCGCTCGTGTGTGCGACAGCGCAAGCATTGCCGTGCGGGGAAGCGCCAACTAAGAAGGTAGCTAGACTGGAAAAGATCGCGCGCCCGTCGAAAGCAGACTGAAGCCATAAAAACTGACGGAATGGTTGTAACAGATAGCGAAGGAACTGAGCATTTTATCGGCACTTTGAAAAGCTATTTGCATTTAAGGCAGCCAACATGCGCAGTTTTAACAACTTTTCCATAATTGTAAGCCCCAACTGCCTGAGGAAGAGCTTCGTGAGAAGAACCAGGGTCAGAGCAGCAAGTCAGCAACTCAGTTGACAGTCTAAATCCGGGGAAGTCCGCGGGACTGGATAGTCTTTTTATACATGGTAAAATACTTTCAAGATATATGTGGTACTTCTACTAACAACAATTTACAATAAAGCTTACGAACTCAAAATTCTTGCACGATCATTTGGTCATTCACAATCGTACTGTTTCAAAAAGCCTAACAAAGGTAAACACGTATGCTACTTTCATCCTACAGACCCATTCGTCCATCCTACAGAAAGTATTCTGGATTGTCTTCTGCAGTCAACAAAAGTGAAACTGTTGGCATATGCAGACGATATAGCGCATGTTTTAACGACAAGAAGAACATTCAGAACACAGGATTCTGGGACGGCAAGTGTTCATCAACCCCAAACACTTTTGCATATGTTTGTTGGGTGACTACACTCGTGAAGCACATATGTGTACCACTTGACGCTTATAAAGAAAACGAGTACTGAAAACAGCAGGTGAAAAGAAAGGACGTGAGAGAAAAGACAGAAAGATGGAAGACAGGCCATCTACCAATATTCGCTAGAGCAGCAATAAGCAACATCATCTTTGTAACTAAGATAAGGTACCTTATGCAGATCTTGCATTGTTCCCGCGTGGACGTGCAAAAGCTACACCACGCGTTTGTCGTTCTCGTGTACGAGTCAGGCTGGGAATGAAGCTGTCGCCCTAATCCTTCGTGGTGGATGAAGGATGGTGGACTACGATTGGCGCATCTTTTTCTACGCCAAATTGTCAAACGGATTTTTATTGTTTCGTGACGCGGAAAACCCGTTCTAGCCCACAGTGTGCCAGATGAGGCTCAGACAAGCGCTTCCTGATTTTGCAGTTGGAACCGAGCGCATGCCGGGCTCGGTTCGAAGTTTCATTAAATTGTTGACATTGTTCTCTTGTTGAATAGCCGTTTATCAAATGAACGTTTAGGTAATGTAACAAGAAAAAAAATTGTGTAATTATGTATGAAAGACTTTTTGCCTGGTACACTGTACAAGGTGATCTACGGTGGTCCTGGATTTCTTGAAGCGCGTGCAGGAAATGTCAGTTCAGCCATCAAAAAAATATATTTTTTTCATTTTCAAAAGGACACTTTACAGTGAAAACTTTTATGCAGCAGCGCGGATTTTTTTTTTTACTTTGAGGTAAGAAAAAACTCTTATATGTCAAAAAAAAAGAAAAAGCGGAAGATATATTCCCCATGCTTTCAGTCCCTGTTGTGAAGGAGTCTATTTTTGTGCGGTATTTCAAAGAAATATAAAAAAGCAACTTCCAACAGATACACATATCAGTTATTTTGCTATAATAAACAGCGACGGTGGGTTTTCCTACAATTTCATTATGCTTACGGGTCTCCACTGCTTATGGCACTCCAGAATGGCGGGCTACCATTGCGACATGGATGCAAAACCAGCGCGTATTTACTTTCGGGAATGCAGTGCCCGGTTCATTGAGCTACAGAAACAGCAAAAATGTGTTCCCGAGCGGCTACACCGAGTAAATGTCTAGCTGCACTAAAGGAGATTGAAATCCCAACGTCACGGCCTGTGAGGCGGACGCACCTAATCTACATTATGTCATTCATTTAACATTATTACCTCTGACCTCTGATGAGCATTTGCAATTGCGAAAAAGTCCAACAGCGGCAAAAGAAGGAGGAAAATCGCCCATGGCGTAGTGCTTCAAAAATCGGGCTTCTGCGCTAGAGGTCCGGTGCTCGAATCCTGCCGTCGGACAAATTTGAGAATGTTTGTTTAATTATCTTATAGCGCAGTACTTTCTTGAAAATGTTTAGTTTGCGAAAGTCACGAAGCCATTGAAAGCCAGAAGGACGAAGCTTCGGCAAACCCATATTTACTACCCGTCATTCCCGTGCTGGCTGAATCGTCCTGCTTGCAGCGCCCGCAGACGCAAGCGCCATGGTCCGCTCTGGGAATTGTATGAATCTCTGTGCCTCCCGGGGGGAACTCCCACCTCCACTGGAGTACAGTGGGCCATTCGCCGACGCACAACAAGGCGCTACAACAAAAGCGTTCTCTAATGCGAAGCTTCCTCGGTGAACCCGCACACATGTTTGTGACCAGGGCTGCTGCTAGGTGCACCGCTGTCTTGACGCATAGCTGCCGAACAGGAGCACACCGATAACACGAATCGGCCTATACGTAGCCACACCTGCACCAACCCTGCAGATATGCCGCAGCCCTGCTGTGGTGGCCGGCCCGGGAATTCTCAGTGCAACAAATGTGCGCCGTCAACCGCACAACTCCTTCAATAAAGCGAAGCCTTCTGCGCCTCTTTTCTCGGAGTTTGGAGCACCTGCTCAGTCGGCTTCTTGCATGACTAAAGTGAGCCAGCCCTGCAATCAGGGAAGTAGTAAACTAGGCTCATATACCGAAGACGGCGTGAGGAAAAACGGACCGATCAGTCTTCGCCAATTTGCCTCCCGCGACGCTACGCGGGGTACCGGCACACATACCTACGATTCATTCATCACTACACGCATGCGAACTAAATACCACTGAGGTGTGCAGCAGCGTATCAGTGCTCTGCGAAATAGCGCACCGATCGCTCATCGCAGTGAAAGCGCCGGTAGGTGCGCCGACCGCCGTGCCTCGAGGCCAAGGCGCGGCAGCTTTGGCGCATGCGCGGATAAACCCGGTAAGGCACGTCGTGCCTCAGGCCAGCGGCGCAAGCTCGGAGGGTTCGTGATATCCGAGCGGACCTTGTTGTCGCGATTATGCAAGGCGAGCCTGCTCATGTTACAGCCGCCAACGTATCGCACAGTCGTAATATCTCGGCTCAGTGTTTACCCCGCGCTTCGCAGTCGTTTTACTTCCACTCGCTCCATCCACCTTCGCGCGCTCTGTTTAGCAATACCGGTTCCGCCATAGCGTCGGTACCGCCTCCTTTTTCAGCGCATTACGCTCTACTTATGTTGATCTCGTTGTGCTGTTGTCGGTAACACAAGTCACATGCACACCAGGGATGTTTAACGCACTACGGTTCGTGGAGCTCTATTCATTCGAAGCACACCATCCTATACCAAACAACCAAACGAGAACGTACCCATCGTCACGTGTTGCATGCGTTGTGTTTTGTTTTTTTTACATTTTCTCTCGGCGCTCTGTTTGGCAACAGCGAGAGTTCTTTTGTTTTCAGACCTTTAGTTGCGGATGATTGGAATTTCCGATTGGTTCTGCAAACAGCACGGTAACTTTGGTATTTTTTTATGTCGGCCGTTGCCCCCCCAGTTGTTCGCTACAAAGGCACGAGCGACATATTCAAACAAGCAAGCCGTCAGCAAGTGACACATCCGGAATGAGCTTCGAAACATTGCTTGGGGGAGGATGTGGCCCAAAGTGTGCTTTTCCTAGCGTTTTCACGCACTGCACCGTGACAGACCTAACAAAACCCTAAAATTTACGGCAAGCTCGAGTACTCACACAACACGCACGCCCACGCTCTCACATTCTCGCTCCAGAGGTGCCAGTGTGCTTCAAACGCACAGCTGAACAACGCCTCCAGCATACTCATAATACGCACCGTGCACACCTGGCTTGCATTCAAAATAATCTCAGCTGCAGTTTGTACAGGCAAAACAATGTATTCTTGCGTGCTCAGGCCCACCTGAAAGTTGTTTGCTGAGTCCATAGTCCTTGAGTTAAAGGGCCACCGAAAATGACTAAGTCTGGGGTCTGTCGCTGTCTTATCTCGTTGCTGAAATTTATTTGTTCTATTCAGTCTAACGCGTGTGGCCTCTGCGAGTCTTGACACCGCCCCGAATGAACGCGTCCCCCTCCTTATTTCAGTCCAAATGCAGCCTTCTGTCTTCCTCGCTAAGGCACCGAAGGCAAGCCAACACAGGGCCACCAGAGTGAATGTTTGCCATTCTGCGTACGAAGGGAATGTAAATTGGACCTGGCGCTGTCCTATTGATTAAAGAGCACGCCGCACTTTCTACAGCACCTCCGACACGGTTTCAGATTGGGAGCCGCCAAAACTGCCATGCCTCTGACAGCCAGACTGTCAGATTGTGCTGGCAAAGTATACAAACGAACTGCCATGGCGTACGCTTGGAAAACTTGTTCGTGTGCACCTGCGATCAACCGATAAACGGCATTCTCGAAGATGTCTCGGTAAAATGCGGAAGTCTTGCGGCGTTGTGACCGCTAAGCACATATGGCAGAGATTTTAAGAAAAAGCTTCCCAGTGGTTGGGAAAAAGTAGTATAGGAAAGAAGTTGGAAAGTCGCGTAATTACTTGAAAGAAGTCAATGTGACACAAGCGCAGAGCTTTGGACGAGATGGTGCGTCTTAATTTCATGTATGCATAATTTCATATATTGTATTTCACTGCATACACGAAATCACCTGAAACATGCTCGGGCATACTGCCGCAAATCGCGTGAGATTTCGTCTAGCCTATAGTAGAGCGGTAGTTCAAGTCACGCCTCTCTTTTCAGGATATTCAAGGAGCCCTTATAGCAAGACGGAGACGCGCATAACCTTGACATGTGCACATACACAGAAATGTGACAGCGTTTTCGAGAGTTTTGGAAATAATTTTAATGCCACCCGCTTGCCATAAAGAGGCAGATATCATGCTCGTGTGACATTACTAGGGTGTTTCAAAATTTTTCTTCCGCTTCCGGATGTACTAACAGATGAAAACAGGATTTAACTTCTCTAAACCACACCAAGGCTTTCAGAGGCACCGCGCGTGGCTTCCTTTAATTAGCACTTTATTCCGCTAAAAGAGCGCTTCTGCACTGTGCGCTCATAAAACTGCTGTCACCACGGCTTAAAAATTGCCGCTGAATGAGCAACAGTGCTCCCAGGGGCCGTAAAGAACGCGATTAACGATATTTCGTGCTCGTTTGTTCGGTCTATTCCACTTTCATTTCACTTTTCACTGTCATATCTACATTTCAGCTATTTACGGCAGGTAATTTCCCCTCGTTTTCGTTTTCCTTTTCTTTTTTTAGATTTTGCATATAAGGCTGCAGAAAGCTTAAAAGTGCATGCAAGTTCAACAATGTCTATCGCCAGTGCGTTTGATAATTATACAGGACTACACAGTTTCCTACGCTTCGGCATCTTCAAAGCTCTGCAGCTTGGTAATAAATAAAGACATCTAAATTCTGCAAACAACACTTATTAACGCACCCAAAGCGGTAAAAATCGTTGCATTGCGCGCCGCTTTGAAATATACCGCCGTCTTTATCGTGAGTGGCGCTGCCTAACACTCCCACCTACGACAAGTTATATTTCAGTAGTTACATTTAGATTAAACACGACGATCAATCTCTCCTGTGCATTCTCTGGTTTTACTGTCTGTTTCGTCGATTGAGACTGACGAAAGGTCGAGCCGCGCGTATCCCCTTTATTTTTGTCTCTCATCACGGGCTCCTTTGTTGCAGCAGTTGTACGCAAATCTGTGGACGACATGTAAACTCCAATAAATCTAAGTCCGTGAAGAACTCTAATTACTCCGTAGAAACGCCCTAGGCACACGTACTCTAGAAATCTCGCATTGGTAATATTATTAAGTTAACCGTATTGAACTGTAGCACAAAAAACGGAGCAATTGACGGACCTTGTGCTCCCTTTTCTTTTCTTGTTTTTTTTTTTTTTGCTCTAAAGTATAATACGCTCAACTTATACCAACTCGCTCCATATTCTATATTGAATCATCCTAATCATTTAATAACCCTTAAAGGCCCGTGCTGGAGTGTTATTTAAGGAGGTGGCATACATATTATAAAGCGAGAAACATAGTCATGTAATGTGAAGTAATTAAAAAATGCCACGCTTAATTGAATATTACTTGTACATTGAAGTGAAATACAGCCACGAAGATTACAACCATACATTAACGAGTCACAGCATTCCAAGGTACAGTCTTTTCGATAATACATTATCAAGCTGCTCCCACATAGATTCTAAATGGAGTACTGTTGTTGCAAATATGTTCCACCTGCTTTGTGCAACCTATGTGGGGAACGACGGATTTAGAGTGACGCAGCAGAGATAAGAAGCTGTACCGAAGCAAGAGCCGATGCTCAAATACACTTTTCTTCACTTAGGTTCCGCTTATAAGTGGAACATATTTTTCACACATGTTCCACTTAGTGCTCTTATGTCGAACAAGATCAAAGAGTGCTGTGCCCAAAAGGGCTCTGCTGTCCGCGGGCTTACTGCCACTGGCTGCTAAACGCGTTCTCGAGCTGAAGTGCCGAGGTATTTAGTCTCGGTGCATTTCATTGAACAGGGGATGAAACGCGCGCACAGGAGAGCTGCGCAAAGAAACACACCGCGCCTGAGCGATGCTATCATGCCGACGTTTCATTGCTCCTGTATAGATGGAGGGAGGGCTTCAACGACGCACCACGCTTACTCGATCAGTCTCCATCATGTCAACGCAACCGCACGTGATCGGCCACCGCCGTGTGCCTCTCCCTTCAAATCCGGATGGATGGTCTCCCGCTGCAACGGAGAGACCAGAAAAAGAAAGGAAAAAGAAAAGCATAGAGAAGGCGGCCTGCTGGGTCTGCCTGCTCGCACTGTTCCTGCCTCTCCAGGCGCTGCGGCGTAAGTCGGATCCCTTGACGGGAGTGGAGCCTCGCTTGTTCACTACGTACTCGCGCGCGTGCTTGAGTGCAGTATCTCAGCGGTCTTCTCACTGGCTTCGACTACTTGTCTCACGATAACGCGCTCGACGTCGTTTGCTCGGGGCGCTGTTCTGCGCCGAACTCGTTCTTGAAGGCTCAATTAGCGCACTCGGCGAAGACTCCTTTCTTTTTTTTTTTTAAGTTGTACTCTTGTACCACGCGTTGTTTATGAGGAGCAAATACTTCGAGATGTCTTCGTTTTCAGAGAATTGATGCGGGATTCTCTTCCATAGGACTTTTCCTTAAGCCTCTAATAATTTCATGTCCTCCGAGGGCTGCATGTTTTTGAGCGTATACAACCACAGAAGTGGAGTGCAGAAAAAGCTTTACAAAGGATTTATTTCAGAACTTCGTGTTCCACATTTTCACTCTTCTTAATACACGCAGCTTTCCGACACCTGCGGCTGAGAAAAGAGGCTATATCGTTCCAAACATCTTCCTTCAGTGAAGCGGCGGTGACTGAATGGTTGCTTGAAAGGCTAACTTTAACAGAAGTTGACTATCGCTAAAGTGGTAGAAAGGGAGTGGTACATGCTACTGAAGCAACATTGGCGAAGCTGCAAGGCTGGTAAGTGTCTAATTTTTTTCACTAGCAGCCCTTATATAGCGCCTAGGCAGATGACGTTTGCACATGGTGGCTAGCGGATATGACATAAATCCCAACATGTCGCCTCCGACATTTATGGGATAAGATATAAGGTTCCAGGTGGAGAATACACGCGTTCTGTGTCATGCATCACTGACGGCGAGCGGCAATGGCAGGGTTTTTCTTTTTTTCTTTTTTTCACTGTCGAAATTAGAAGCGTCCAGTTTTGTGAGCCTTTCATGACGCGTCCATTCGAATTTCAAACACAGTTTTGCACGAAGGCTGTTCCAAGTGGCACTATCTGAAACTAGGTTGTTTAGATGGCGCGAAGTTTACATGGCGCAGTTGATTGGCCTTAAAGATTGCTTCTTGCTAAGCTATAGTCGGTTGATATCCATTTAAAACATTCTTCCGCGAGAAACAAAGACGATAGAGTAGAAAGACATTGACAACACTAGCACTTCTCTTGTCTGTGTCTTCCTGCTCGGTCTTCATTTCACACTCATTAATCTAATCTTTTCAGCGCATGAAGGATTGCTAGGCGGATGTCCACACAGAGACATTCAGCAAAATGAGAGCTTTCTCAAATCTTTCGCAGACCTATTGATAACGTTTTATGTGGTAAAATTGAGCAGCAGGTTGTATGAGAATCTGTGTTGTACAAGTTCGTGTTCAATTTGACCACCCGGCCTTTCTGACAGGCATGCCGCCCCCATCGATATGCGACCAAAGCGATTGGGTTTCGAATCGGCAACCTGAAGCTAGGCAGCAGAAACGTATTGCTGCCTGTGCCATCACGGCGGGCTTAATAAGGCACACATAGGTGGTGCTCTGTCACAAAAAAAAGAAAGAGAAAGAAAAGAATAATGCTAGCTGCCCCTGACCGCTAAAACCCTCAGCAAAGACAGCAGCAATAATTGTAAACTGAGCGCTGCCAACCTTTCATTTCAGTAAGCAACTAAATACTGCTACTAATACTATACTTCAACTATCACCACTACCACTACGACCACCACCACTACTGTTACTAGCAGTATTTACACACGTATCAGTGGCATGGCCTTCCTGCACTTTTGATAAAGCGGGTATGGCTGCACAGTAATAACTGGTGCTGTTGCCAAGATGTGGCTCCTGAGTCTCGCCATGCACTTTGGGAAGTGGCAGTGGTGGTGGGTTGTAGCAACATGTGAGTTTGGCATGGCGATCGAGTCTGGCAGCTGCTTCACCCGAGCGTCTCTTACAATATCACTGTAGTGTTTCACCGCATGTCCATCAAACCAGACTCTCTTAACGATGTAATAGGAAGACGTAAATATTATTCGCGGTCTATAACTGATCCTTCTGGGAACACAAGGTGTTGCAGGCACACATGCGGGAGGTTCTTCCTTTGCAGTTTCTCCAGAAGAGCGTCTCTTTCATCTCGGTATTTTGATTGCGACCACAAAAAGTGTGCCTTATATCCCGTCTCGTCACATGCCGTACAGTTCGGAGAATTGATATGCCCCGTCTTAAACAACCATGCTGGTGTACGAGCAAGTCCTGTTCTTATTCGATATAGAAGTGATGCTTACTCTCAGAGATCCTTGGTTACGCAGGGCATATGTGGTGGAATCCAAAGCGACCCAAAGTTCTTAGGAATGTTCGATTACTTAACTTGATTACTCTTTGGGGCCTTGACGTTAGGCTGATTATAAAGCGCTGCGTATGGAAGAGCATCAGCTTTTTCCTTTCCAGCAATACCAATGTGGGAGGGAACCCACTGAAACTTCATTGTGAAGCATTTGTTGCCGAGTCCTTTCGAGGACTAGTGATTTGCACGGGAACTTGATGGACGATAGACCACCACTGCAAAGTTCTTGCAACGCAGCCTTTGAGTCCGTAAAAAGAACCAAATTCAGTGGAGACAAAGCCTTTAGTTCTCGTAGAGCAGCAGCCATTGCCACTCATTCCACAACTGTCGATGACGCTTTACAGCCAAAGACGGACTGGTCATGTATATCCCGGAGAGGAAATATAAAATGCAGCTGCACAGTGGTCTTGGTCTAATGAAGGCCCCCATCTTTGTACACTTGTGCACGGGTAAATGAATGTCAAATGCGCAAGAATTAGTGACTTGGCTTCTGCAGATGGAATGCAGCTCTTTGACTGCAATCGTAGTGCACTTAAGTTGAACGTGATATCTTCGAATGGTCCAGGGCTGGTCTACTGATTCCCTCTGTGTCAAGCAGCCCAAACTTAAGACTCGAAGCGTGTTCAGTGCTGCATAAAAATATGAGCTCGCCCTGTTGTCTGTATATCTTAGACAAATTGTTTATTTTGTGCTCTGAAAGTACAGAACAAAGTGGGTGATAGGGCCGAACAATGGGGTAAGAGGGCAATGATGAACGAAGACTCACTTGACATACTAACTGGGTCGCGAAAGTCGGGTACACCTGAAGTCGCAGAGGGCGTGACTGAGCTTCGTGGAGCACTTTTTTGCTCGAAGCCGGCTGAGGAACTTGCAGGCAAAGCCGAAGACCTTTCATGTGTATGGCTTCTAAGCGATCGTGCTGACTGTCTGAAGGTGACATCAGAGGTAGCTGGTATAGGATCCGACTGGTAACTGACGCTGAATGTAGCCGTAGCATCGACGTTGGGTTGTTGCTCCAGCGTATGCCAGCGAGTCGCTTGAGCGCATGTAACCTCTTTGACGAAGACCCCGCAACGTGATCAACAACGTCGCGCCAGAGTAATCTACGGTGCGAGGTAATGCCCAGAAATCACATATCGCTGACTAGTAGTATCCAATTTTCGGTTAAATTATGTTTCAAGTGTGTAGATATATTCCCTTAATTCCGGGAAATAATATGAACGATAATTTCGCTGATAGTGATATGCCAAGCGTTGCCACGTGGGCTGAATACTGCTCCCTGGGCAATCCGTGAGAGGCGATTGTGCTGGTATCCGGAGACCCATATCCTGACAACATCGGGATATATCAACAACTTATCTGGTATTTCGACGGTTTAGTCTTCTTGGAATACTTGTCCTGGTGATGTTAAATAATGAGGGACGTGGACCACTACCCTGTGGTACGCCGCGAAATGTGCCTATTTCATCACTCAAAATGTCGCCAAGATGGACTCTGATGCGGTGATCCTTGAGAAAGGTATATGTATGAAGTGCAAGAGATGACCCGTGATGCCTATAGCTTGTAAGTGGCCTATGATGGCAGTTTAAAACACGTAATCGTAAGCCTTGAAAACATCCATAAAGAATGCAAATATCGACAGGCCATCCGCACTGTTATGTTCAATGTGAGATAGCAGGTCCAGCACATCGTCTTGAGCATTTAGACGCTGGCGAAATCTCTCCTCGGCGTACCAAGTGAGTCTTGTGCACGCCATTTTCTTCATTAGCTTCGCTGCACAGGAGGTCAGCGATACCGGTCTGTGTGAGTCGAGAGCTACAGGATTCCTTCCAGGCTTCAGAACCGGTACCACCTACGCTAGTTTCCATAAATGTGGGATCTCTTCTGGCCCACACTTGGTTAAAATTTTCCAGAAAATAGCGTCATCTCTCAACCGGTAGGGTAGCTATCATCTAATTACTGATAAGGTCAGGTCCCTTCGCACAGCTACGTCAGAGGCTGCTCATAGCTAGTTCCAACACTCTCAGTGTAAAAGAAGCATCCATCAGAGACGACGATGATAGCGGCGGAGGCAGGTTGGTTGTGCCGGCTGTCCTGCCGGAATAGCATATTCAAGCAGTCAGTCACTACAGACAAGCGATCGTCTTGCCTAATTGCAAAGCTAGGGCTTCAACTGGCTTGCTTGGTATCCTTTGCACCGGAGTGAAAACCGATATATTTGCGCAATATGCCACCCGTTGATTTCTTCTAAGCTTACATCTATATAACGGGGAGTCACTGCGTTAACTCTGTTATGTATACTCTTCATCGGAGCGGGCTCATTCTGGCACGTTCGTTTGTTTCCCATATAAGTGAGAACGTACCGTGCGCGCATGCAGTGACCCCAAGTTTCACGTCACGGCAGAAACAGTGAAGATTCGGC
Organism: Dermacentor albipictus; assembly: GCF_038994185.2. Taxonomy (NCBI): domain Eukaryota; kingdom Metazoa; phylum Arthropoda; class Arachnida; order Ixodida; family Ixodidae; genus Dermacentor; species Dermacentor albipictus. The sequence goes on along the minus strand of NC_091825.1, from coordinate 96,426,060 downwards.
TCAGCACGCGAACGAATAGTACGCTGTAACGTTGCGTGTAAACAAATTTCGCACAATTGACGTTGTCCAAAGGAAGCGAGAGAGGGAGGGAGAGAGAGTAAAGTTTGATGATACGAAATGCAGTGAGGTCACCATGAGGTACATATTTGCAATTGTTTTAATAATATCGCACGAGCATCGACCACACGGCGTGTCAGCGGCCTTACAGCGGCGAGGGGTGGCGGGATCAGCGACAGTATAGGCTGATGGGGAAGGCGATTTCCAATTCGAATGTATTCTGCTGCGCTGTTCACTTCAGGAGTGCCCCTCGCCACTACAAGGCCGCAGACAGGTCGTGCGGTGGACGATCTCGCGTTGTCATGAAAAAAAAATGCAAGGGTGCCACATTCGTCTAGCCAAGTACCCTTGGCTGGGGGAAGGAAATGATTGAAACAAAAAAAATGGCAAGAATGGCAACGATTACGACAGAAGGAAACTGCAAAGCTCAGAAACGTAGAGCACAGACGCGTACTTTTCTTTAAAGTATAGGTCTGGATGGCCTGAAAACTAGATTTACAGTCACGCCAAGGGCACAATATAGCGTCCTCTGACAAAGATTGGCTGTAAATGTACCTTTTGGCAAGTAAATCCAAACCGAGTGTCTGCCGAAATAGTTTCCGCTGCCAAAGAAAAAGTGCAGTCTTTCAGGACGAACAGAGATGGAAGTTTCAGCGTCAGCGTTGCTTCCTTAGCGTCAGCGAAACGCCTTTTGATGCTCTCAAGTGTAGGCGGCCTGGAAGTCAAGCCCTTCATCCCAGAGTCATACACGCGAAACGTTGGCAAAGTAAAGCATGTGCCTCTGCAGTATACAGACGAACAACTCCTAGACTTCTTGAAAGACGCAGGAGTTATATCGGCACGCAGACAGATAAGGTATTCCCGCCAAGAAGATGGAGCAGTACAGTCACATCCGCTTCACACGGTAATTCTTACTTTTAGAGACGATCGCCCTATTCCAGGAAGAATTTACTTGGGTTTCACCAGTCACCCTGTCGAGGAATACCTAGGACCAGCACTTCGCTGCTATAATTGCCATAGATTTGGGCACATGGCGAAAACCTGCCGTAGCGCACGCCGATGCAAAATCTGCTCAGAGGATCATGACCACAAGGAGTGCAAGTCAGTTCTTCAACCTAAATGTGCAAACTGTGCGGGGAACCATGCCGCCTCCTTCTCTGGCTGTCCTCAGAAAAAAGCAGCGGCACAAATGCGTCGACATGAGCTCATCCATGGAAGACAACCGCGACGCAATGAACCCGCCCCAAACCTTGAGATTGTTCATCCAGTGCCAGATCACCCACCTCAGCGGGCACCGGAACCACCACAGCCAAGAGCACCAACAAGCTATTCCTCCTCTAGAGAACAACCAACAGGGCAATCAAGAGACCAATCAAGAGGATCACAGTCAAGTTCCCAGTCTTATGCATCAGTGCTACGGAAACCCAGACGACAACAGGCAGAAAGTAATACACAAGAAAACTCCAGTACTCGCACACATTCCTCTTAGCGACCTTACTCATCTACTGCAGAAGTAACACCAGCTAATAGCGAGCATACCACAGCATCGGTGACACAACTGATTTTGCCAATGCTTTTCGCAGCTCTTAAGGCAATCCTATCTGCTCTGCCGGAAGCAAACAACCTACCAGAAGTGAAAGCCTTGTTACCTCTAGAAGCACTATTGTGTAAACAATCCGGGCCCAAACTGCGGCAAGCACTACATGAATAACCACTACAAAAATGTCTCCATATTTCAGTGGAATGCCAACAGTCTTCGAAGGAAGTGTGCTGACTTTCGTAAACTACTTGTGCAATACAACTTCCCCATACTTTGTATTCAAGAGGCGGGAATCAGTGACGACTTTCGCCTCTCAAATTATGTGATGTACAAGACTTCTCGTCAAGGTGCTGTGAGCAGAGTGCTCCTGTGTGTCAGAAAGGACCTACCATCTTATCAAATTCAGTCCAGTGATTCAGACTTCCCGGAATTCATCGCATGTAAAGTATCCTTTGGCAAGCTCTGTATAACAGTGATTAATCTATATCTACAACCTTCAAACCGCATTTCAGTAGAAGCGCTAGTGGATATCTTCAAGATAGCTCATTCTAATGTATTTATATGTGGCGACTTCAATGCACACAACATCATCTGGGGCAGTGATCATTGTGATGCACGGGGTAACGTTATAGAGTGCGCCATAGATAAATGCAACTTGACTGTTTTAAACGATGGGTCGCCAACATTCCTTCGTGGATATAATTACTCAAGCTGCATAGATGTTACCCTGTGTTCACATGATCTAGTGAATGGTGTGGGATGGACAACAGATATGGAAACGCGCGGAAGTGATCATTTTCCCATCCTTGTTAACCACCCTAGCATGTACTGTGATATCAGGCGTTACAGCAGACTAACCAACTGGCAAGCTTTTCGGTACCGCCTAACGGATCAAATTAATCAACATGCAACAGTGGAAAAATTTACAGAATTTTTGCAGGACAATATGAACATATGCACAAGGAAGGTCCCAATTCCAAAAGATTATGCTGCAGTTGATGGAGAATATGAACACCTAAGAGCCATCCGACGCCGATCCGAAAGAGCTTAGCGACGGAGCGGAAGTTTAGAAGCATACAGAAATGCTCAGAAAATACACAATGTAATGCGCAGACGAACGGAAAATCTAGGCAAACGGCGCTGGCGCGACTTCTGCGACACGCTGTCTCCTCACATGGCTGTCCCACGAATTTTTCTAGTAATTCGTTCTTTAAGCGGACCTGTAACACAGAGCTTCCCATTTCGTGCTCTCGCTGTAGCACGGGACACGTGTGAAATAATAGTTGCAGATGAATTTTGTGAGCTTATTTCCAGACCTGCTTTCTCATCGCATTGTGCAGAGTTTGATATTTCAGTAGTGTTGGCTAAGCGCAAAATTACTGCTTGCTACTGGGCCCAACATCCTAAATTAGATCATACTTTCACATTAAGCGAGCTTCAATGTGCAATTGCATCATGTCGCCAAAAGTCCGCTGCTGGGCCGGACGGCATTACGTACAATATGCTAAGAAACCTCGGACCGACAGGTACAAATGCTCTCTTAGACATCTATAATAACTTATGGATAGAGGAAACTGTACCTGACTCTTGGAAAGTCGCTCGAATCATACCAATTTTAAAACCTGGTAAGACGCCCTTGTGCCTTGAATCCTTCCGCCCTGTTAGTTTGACAAGTTGTTTATGCAAAGTAATGGAGAAAATGATTGACGCGCGACTTCAATGGTGGTGTAATGAAACGAATGTGCTGTCCAACTACTTAGTAGGTTTTAGAAAACATAGATGCACAATGGATGCAATATTAGATATAGTAACCTGTGTGGAGCACGAGCGTGCACGTGGGAACATGACTATAGCAGTATTCCTAGACATCAAGAGGGCATTTGACACTGTTAGTCACGTTCATGTTTTGCGAAGCATGTTGGAACTTGGACTGTCTGGCAGGTCCTTGCGATGGATTTCTGAATTTCTATCAGGTCGCAAAATCTTTGTTCAGACGGGTGAAGGAAAGAGTGCTGAACATGTTGTCAAACAGGGAGTACCACAGGGAAGCGTACTCAGCCCCTTCCTTTTTAACTGCGTCATGGCTGATTTACCAAGAAGGCTGCCATCACAATTAAAATTTTCACTGTATGCAGATGATGTGTGTATTTGGACATCTGGGTCTAATGCTCAACTACTTCAAATGGCATTGCAAGACGGCATAAATATAATCAACAAATTTTTGAGAGAGAGAGGAATGGTACTATCACACGCAAAGACAGCTGTATTGCCCTTCACTCGAAGGCAGTTAAAAAATTTCACTCTTAATCTGGAAGGACACCCTCTAATGATTGTCAAACAGCATCGATTTCTGGGCATACTACTTGATAGGCAGCTATGCTGGGCACCCCATATAAAGAAACTCGAAAACGAGGTCAATGCCGTAGTGGCTGTACTTCGCAGACTTGCAGGCACATCATGGGGCGGATCAGTATCGTCCATGCTGACTGTTTACAATGCATTAATACGACAAAAAGTTGCGTATTCCGCGCCCATCTTACACGGACTTTCCCACACTTCAGAAGAGCGACTTCAAAGACTTTTAGCTAGAGGACTACGCTTATGTCTAGGAGTTCCACGAGCGACTTCTAGTTCTCTTGTAATAGCTGAGGCTCGCCAATCACCATTTCCAGTTATGCGAACTACAGAAACATGCCGGCATTATTTCCGTCTTCAAACCCAGCATAAAAACCACCCATTGGCTCTAGACATAATGAAACGAGATAGAAGTTATGTTCATATAGAAATTCAAGAAAATCTTCACATATTGCCAAGAAATGAATTTTGGAACTCAGACATCGAATATCCTCCATGGCTGCTTACAGTTCCAAAAATCGAATTGTCAGTAGATGGGATATTCAGCAAAAGAGACATGTTCATTCGAGCTGCTCAACAACTAGCGCTGTACCAGATATATATGCGGTACTCAGGATACACACACGTCTATACAGATGGCTCCAGTACAGCAACCTCTTCAACTTCATCATTCATTATACCACACCTCAACAAACAAGAATCATTTAAGTTAACTCGTGCGACTTCGTCTACAACGGCTAAACTGTTCGCAATCCTAGGTGCGATAAAATTTATATTGTCAGTAAGAGATGCGCAAAATGGGTAATTTTCAGTGATTCACAGGCGGCTCTAACATCACTCTGCAACACAAAGGGGAAAACATTCAGTGACAGTATAATATATGAAACACTTAAAAACCTCACAAAGGCAAGCGAATCGAAACATGCAATAGCATTCCAGTGGATACCAGGGCATAGTGACATTCCTGGCAACACAGCAGCCGATGAAGCAGCACGACAAGCACACCTCAAAGATGATACATCTCCGCTCCCAATATCAAAGGATGAATTGCGCTGCATTATAAGGACAACGTCTCTCAAAATGTCTAGAAACACTTGGTTTGACCAGAATTCTAAGAGCTCGGACTTATACCATATTGATCCATTTATTGAATTCAAATTTTCATTGTCATTAGATAGAACTATGGAAACCCTTATTCATCGATTAAGGCTAGGCACTGCCTACACAAAGCATTTCTTACACAGAATTGGCCGTGCGGAAACCCCCGAATGTGATTGTGGATTTGTAGACGAAGATATATATCACCTCCTTCTAGATTGCCCACATCACGACACACCAAGAAGCCGACTTAAATCAGCGCTAAATAAATTAGACCGCAGACCTTTCAGTTTAAGGAAAATTTTGGGCCCTTGGCCAACAACGGCCTTGCAGAAGAGTGCTTTAAAAGCACTAAAGAGTTTTCTTGAAGACAGCGGCATTGCTGGAAGTTATTAGCGCTTTCATTGTTCTCTTCATTTCATTGTCACTGTGTATATCCATCTGTTTGTGAATTATGTTATGTTGACTGTTCTGTTGTGACTGTATGTGATAATGCATTTACGTGATGTATGTACCACCCACTGACTAGACAATGTGTTATTAGGCGGAAATATCTTTTGTACTTTTGAGACTTTCATCTACATAAGTGTGGAGACATATACATTGTATTTTGTATGTACCATGTGTTCCGTACGTCATAGTGTTCCTGTGGAAACGCTGCATGATAAGTCATGGTGCTTGTGTGAAAAGACTATTTGATATGTAACCTTGAACCTTGTACGATGTGTGACGGAACCACTCAAGAGATGAGGAGTAGCCGGCGCCTTAAACTGTGCGCCAACATCTCCTTATATCATATCAATAAAAAAAAAAATTGGCTGTCGAGGCTCGAAACATCACGTATCAACTTCTGTCGCTTTCACCGTGCATTATATAGGCTACGGTCTAATGCTCTTGCACACATGCTCTCTGCAAGTGCACTTTATTAGGTGTGAATAAATAAATCACTCACATATAAACTCGACAGCCACCGCTATATGTCGGCATGGCGATGGAGTGCAGGGGTTGCAGGCTTGGTAACGGGGCAACTGACCACAAAGTCATGACGAGCGTAGCACACTGGCTGCAAACATGCGATGGCATTAAGCTGTACGTTAGCGTGACGATGGTTGTTCTTTCTGCCATTTCCCCAGTCCCCGTCAAAAGATCGCTGCCACATAGAAGACGATAGTGCGCACCGTCCTTGTCGGTCTGTCTATATGCCCACGTCAGTTAAGCGCTATAGGGTCCCAGTGTCAGACCAGCTATAGCTCAAATTTCTGTACTCCTGGTCATCTAAACTTTCAATGATGAAGTGACAACTGGGTGGCTGCATAAATAAAAGTTGAGTATAACTTTTACGCCGAGTGTACTCAAGTATTAAGTAGCGCTCCGGGAACTGGTATAGATGTTTCCCACCCTGTTCCACAATTAGGAAAATACTTTTCGTCCCCCCTTATATTTATTTCCTATGTATCTCGCTACGGCGCGATATCGATTCCTTCTAAAAAAAATATCTCGTGACCTTGTTTATAGGCCGCCTATAGGAACCGTTGGTTCCAGGGCCATCTTTCTGAATTGGTTCCACTTCGAATGAG
>NC_091825.1:96371933-96414433 GCF_038994185.2 Dermacentor albipictus | reverse complement strand
CCCACAGCTTCTGTGAAGTTCAAGCTTCCGTCCTTGGTTAAAAGTATCAAAAATTTCGCCAGATATCTAAAGACATTAAAAACCTCGTTGGTAAAACCTGATGCCGAACTTGGTCCATTTGTGAAAGGAATATATTAAACAGCACTGGTGCGACGCAAGATCCAATGCATATGCCAGCTGTCTGCAGAAAGAACCGCTGGTCAAAACTTATAAAAGTAGACTCTAACTAAGATATTAAAACGGCTAAAAAAAGTCATCATTAAAGATACAGGCAGAGTTCTGAAAAGAAGCAGAGTCAGATTTTTCAATACCCTCCCTGACTGCAGCAAATAAGGCCCCATGGGGAACGGAATAAAATAACTTAACAACACCCGCAGAAAGGGCACGACCAAAGCTACTGTTAGTTTTCAAAAATTCACAAACCTCATCCGACCTTTTCGTTAGAAAGGGATCTTGTATATCAAGCTTACTCAAGTGTTTCAACAAGTAAAGGATAAGTTGCTTATGCCACGACTCCTTTTCAGTAACTATCGTTCTGAAGGGTGAGCCTTCCTTGGGCGTTCTCACCGAAAAAAGACATTATGCGCACTACTTTTGCTTTTCTTAACCCCTTTAGCAAAGTTAGTCAAACCCAAACGCTGACACAGCACCACTGCTCTAGTTTTTACTTTTATATATTTTACTGGGACGGGTGAGACAGTTCTTTCGACCACCTGAGCTGCTCTTTCCGAGAAGTTATCATCCGACATAACAACAAACCCACCCTCCTTACCAGCTTGAAGAAGTGTTAGGCTATTATTGCTAAAGAACGACACAATGCCTCCGGCTCACGTTTCCACACGGCTTCGGGTAACCAGATTTGAGAAGGCAGTCAACTGCCTCAAGCACAGCTTAGTGGCTATGACGTTGTGCTGCTAAGCACGAGATCGCGAGATGGAATCCCGGCCACAGCGGCCGCATTTCGGTGGGGGCGAAAACACCCGTGTACTCAGATTTAGGTGCACGTTAAAGAACGGGTGGTCCAAATTATTCCGGAGCCCCCACTACGGCGTACCTCATGATCAGATCCGGTTTTTGGTACGTTAAATCCCCTAATTTCATTTTTAAGCTTTTTTTTTGCTTTTTGCCCATCTTCGCATTTTCTTTCGGCAATCATTTATTTGGCATTTTTATAAATATAGTTAAACAACAGCCATTCCTTCCTGGAAAGCTTGTTTACAAGTTGTTGAAAGGCTATTCATGCTGTTTTATTTTTAATAACAGTTAGTGATCTTGTGCTTAAAACCAGACCAGTATTCACAAAATATAATTGTTTAATTGTTTAACGGTTTATTAGTACACTATAATTGTTTGTAGAAAATTTCATCTCATATTGATGCTGCATATACTGCTAGCTATGCCGGCCGGCCGATGGCAAAGGGCACTCACGAAAATCAAGTTTTGTCAATTAAGCCCCTAATCCTCTTTTCTTTAAAGTTAGCTTTCTTTTTTTTTTCATTAGTGATCACAATCCCAGTACCAAATTAGTATACCGAAATAAGTATTCCTGATCTAAGTATATGCGTCTGCGTTTGACTATTTAATGTACGATTCTCCATTAGATATTTACACTGTCCGTATTCGATTCGTACTCGACAGCGTTGATGTCCGCCCACCCTTAGAATAAACACAATAAACACTGTAGGAGCATGATAAGTTCGAGTGAACGTTGCAACATATAGCAATGATAATTGTGCAGCAATTTCTTTTACAACGTTTATGCTATCTATCATATATTTGTTCTATCTCTCTCTCCCTCAGGATTTCAGTTGCATATTCGTGGTGCTACGATTTCGTAGAGGATTGCGATGCAGCGAAGCCACGCCCGTTACGGGATCTGCCAGGAATAGTGCTTTTAGAGTATTTGCAGCGCACTAGAATCAGTTTCCAAGTACATGGTTGCGTTTTCTAAGCGAGTGCTTATATGGAGGCTTGAAGCAAGACATATTTAGTGTCCAACGTTTTTGTGGTAAACATCAAAACAAAGCAATGCCAGTAACAAAGTAACTTCGTCGAGGTAGTTTTGTAAGAGGTAATCTGAAGCCTAAATCAAAGATGTGCAATGCTCACACAACAACGATTGTCCCGTAAACTGCGCGCAAGAAGTCCATTAGAATTGTGTTTTTCGCTGTTGGCAATTCATTTATGGCACTATTTTTGCTCTGAGGCTCAAAAATAAAGCGAGAACTCAAAACCAGCGCAGATATAGTTTCCACATTGCCGACCAAAGGGTAGACTCTTGAATAGATAGTCAGCAATCGTTCACGTACGGTGCGCTGATGCGTGCCTTGCGTGATATACTGGGCTCCATCAGGTGGCGCATAGGACAGTTTTTCTCAAGTAGGCCTATGAGATGTTTTTTTTTTCTTTTTGCTACGAGCTACTTCAATTCACATGACTGTCATAAGTTCACTGTTGTCGTGTGTGTGTTTCTCTAAACGTAACATATATCAAACTTTCCTTTCTTCTCCTCGGCAGAGCGAGATGCTTTTGCACGCATTTTCAGCAAACATATGCTATAGTAGTACCAAGTCATAACAATTCTGGCTGTTTGGTAAGAAAAATATCCGTCTTCCGCTGGAGTCATTAGCCGTTTGCTATTTCGTTGCTGAGACGAACTTCAGAGCAGCTGTTCCCGCTAACAGGAAGAACGCCTCACGCATACAAAAATACAAACCTTTGTCCGGAACTCCACAACAAAGTCATACATTCATGCGATTTTAACGAGATAAGAATCTCCAATTGTGCATATATTTTCTTATATTTTTCTGTTTTATCTCGATAGCCGCAACATAAAAGCACGCAACTCCCCAAGGCATCGCGTAACAATGTTCATCATAACCGCCATCTGAACATCGTGGAGCTCGAGAATGCGCACGCCGAACAAAAAGCAGCAACGTTCATTCGAATGGTCCCGACTTTAATGAACTTCCGCAGGCGTCCGCGATTAATGTTTCTGCTCGCGCGCTGCAAACAGAAGTCGCTAACGACCTTTGTCGCTGAATACGAACGAGTCCTTTCATTCGCGAGAATAGGAGCAGCGACTTAACAGTGTTGCTTTTTTTCCGCGGTCTTTGTTTGACAAACTGTTTATGGCCCTTCTGCTGTGGTTTCGAAAGCAGAAGCAGACAAAAGAGCACAAGAGACTGTGGAGCACGATTCCCGCAACTACGTATACTCCGTTCCATTCGCAGTGGGCAACGCTGAAAAGGCTAAAGAAATAGACTATTCTCAGTGTTTGCTTCCGGGACCAAAAAGTAGTGAGTCCCACATTAAAAAAAAGTAGATAGGTGCGCGGCATGTAATTCAGTGCAATATTAAGTCTCCACTCTTATTTGAATGCTTTATGTAACCGCGCAAACGACAACGAACGAAGAAGGAAACACACAGGACAAGCGCGGGTTTCGCGTTTATCCGCACTTGTCCGGTGCGTTTTCTTCTTCGTCCGTTGTCGTTTGCGCGGTTACATTATGCATTCCAATATCGACCACCGACTAGCCCGCCTTTCGCTCTTAAATATACTCTTATTTCGCAAAATTATGACAGTTATAACCTGGAAGACGTCGCAGATATGAACGTATTTAACGTCGAGCAAGCGGAGTGGCACGTTTCTCCGACTGACGGCCACAGCACACCTGTTGCATGAGCTCGTGAAGAGAACATAGGGCTTCGCGTACTGTGAGCATAAAGGTACTCAGATAATGCCTGATTTGACTCAGCCTTACGTCCCCAAGTTGCGTTTGTTATACATTTCCGTACAATGCATCACAGATCAAAAAACAACTGCACCGCGAAACGCGCGGTGTATTTGCATAGTTCCCACAGCGCTGCCAGCTATAAGTATGAAACGGATCAAAGTTTAATTGATTTGCTTTCGCGCCAATTGTCAATGTGGCTTTGCACGCCTGCAGTGCACTTGCAAACTACTCATGGTTATTAGGAGCAAGCTATAGCATCTCGTTGCTGGTGCAAGCAGCTAGGAGTCAAAGAAAGTATAGCGTGTGCACAAAACACTTTCTACATAAAATTTCAAGAGCTGATAGTGCGGAATGCACTTGTGGCCACGCTGATGAAGATGTGCAGCATCTTCTGCTAAAATGTCCGCGACACGACACACACAGACAACGCTTAGCACGCGATTTAGTGGCCTTAGATCGCAGGCCCTTCAGCCTCAGGAAGATCTTAGGTCCTTGGCCAACATACTCATTGCAAAGACGAGCGTTACTGACCCTTCAAAGATTTCTAGAAGCTAGCGATATTCTCGGAAAATATTGAATAGAGTGTGTAAATGGGATAGCACATTCTACGTTGTTCTTTTACTCGACTTTAGCCAATCCAATGCGTGGTTTTTTGTAACTTCATAAGACTGCCCAGAAATTTTGTGCAAGCTTTATGACGCTCGTCTGCTGATTCGTCGCCACCTACTCAAGCAGTATCCAGATCAGCGCGTCGCAAATGGAACGTTCCCGCCCCGTGTTCGGGGTCGAGGCTTGCCTCGTCGCGCTAGAGCACAACTGCTCAAGCTGAGGGTTGGTTGCGTGAACGTGCACGAACGTGTATACAGACAAGGGCGTGCAGAAAGTCCATTGTGTACGTCTTGTGGCTGCTACCAGACACTTCAGCACCTTATATTTGAGTGTCCCGCTTTCAGTGCGCAGCGCATGTCGCTAGTGAGAAACTATCATCTCCTTGGCCTGCGGTGTGCGACATTCGAGGAATGTTTATACCCCAGTGGCTGTGCATCTAAACGTGATCAGGCCCATCGCGCCCTACTAACCTTTATAGACCTTACTAACTTAGGTTCACGTTTGTAGCATGAACATTCAACATTCTGTAGTAGCGTGACCTTCATTGACCGGCCCTACTGTGCGTGATCAGTACTGTAACCTAACGCTTCTTCCTTCGAAGATGGGAGGTAGCGGGTTCAAACACCTTGTAGTGTATATTGTAAACCGGTGATTACATGCAGGTGATTACGTGAAACGGTGATTACGAGCAGCTTTACTTGGCGTATCATCGTGGAGAACACAATTAGCCGCATAGCGAACTAGCCATGGATGCAGTTGATAATTGTGGAGGCTGTTCGACGCGGCGTCACTTTAACTCCGGCTGCAGAGTTCCACTTTAGTCTTTAGAGTTGTCCTGTTGCAGTGTTCTACTTTGGTCTTTAGATTTGTCCTGTTGCTCTCTTTTCCTCTTTCCTTTTTCCTCCCCTCCTTCCTATCTTCCATTTCTGTGTTGCTGTCACCTCCCTTCAGAAGAGTAGGCAGGCGTTGTGCCCCTTCCGGTGGCAGTTGCCAGACTGCTCCTCGCTTTCCCTTTCCTGTTACCTGTGTATATGTGTATATGTGTTCAAAACAAATAAATAATAAATAAATAAGACTTTAATCCGTGATTTCTTATGTGCCCTTATTTTAGTCTAGCTAAGTGACCGGACTTTGTGTTATTGTGTTACTGAGTTGACTTTTGTTTTAGTATGACATTAGTCTACTTACGTGACCGGACTTTGTGTTTTTATGATTTCGAGTTGTCTTTCAGTTATAGTGTGACATCAGTGTATGTACTTATGTTACCTGAATCATTGTTGTTATGATTTCACTCTTTTTGTTACGATTGATTTGTTTCTTTTTTCATATCCCTGTGTGAAAAGGAGTAGCCGGCGCCAATTAAAAGCGACAATATCTCCCAAATACCATATAATAAGAAAACAAGAGAGAGCCGTTTGTAATGTTACTCTTGCTCTCAAGACGATTCATGATTCATCGCGTCGTCACCGCCTTCACTATAGAGCCGACGAAGCAGCCGCCCAGCCATTATTGCCCGAATTCACAGAATACTCGCACTAAAAATGACCACATTCCCCGAATAGTTTTTTTCTATGCAGACATAAGAGTGTGATTTTCCGGCAAGTAAACAGTATTGAGAAAAAAGTCATCAGAATATAAAATAAATACTTTGAGCGCTTACCGAACTTCCCGTGTTTCTGTGAAGACCTGTATGCAGCACGGCATCCACGCAGGTGGTGACGAAGCAGGCGACATCGGCATACCTGAGTTTAAAAAAAATCAACGAGAAAAGAACAAATCCAGACCTGTACATTTCGGAAGAATAATATCCGTTGAACATTTAGTTATTTACAAAGTAAACGCCACGCGATTCCATCCAGTGAAAACATACTCGACAAACTTTTCTTCATCACTTAGCACTATGAACGTAGTGTTGCCAAGGCACAGAAAAAAAAGAGAAAAATAATCCCGACCAGCTAAACTTCAAGGCTCCTATAGAGTGTCCCAGCTATTACTGTGGTCTTCAAGCCTGTCACATGTACTGCCTTTGTCAAAAGGATACAGGTTTGCGTTGCCTGCTACCGACACGTTTACTACATGTTTGAAGGAGTTCCTGCGTTATGCGACCTAAGTTCTAACCCCCCAGGGAACGGAATGAGCTCTCAGACTCGCTCTTCAGAGGTCTGGAGTGTCACGAGAACTGCAGCATACGACCAGGCGCCACATGTATAATGAAGGCGCAGAGTAGCCCGTACAGTTTTGAAAAATCCTGTACGCGCACATATTGAAGCTGTTTCACCTACTTTACTAATGCTGACGGTTTAACACTTTGCAAAAAAAACTGCATTCATTCTCAGAGGGAATGATAAGTATTCCTCACTACAAATACTAGGCGGACCATTCTAATAATTATGGACTCTCTGGGAGCTACTTCGACTCGTCCTCCGTAATCTGCGCCACTCTGATTTTTCTTTTTTTTTTCTTTTTTGCTTCTGCTTTTTCATTTGAAGCACCGGTTTCGTACAGAGCTTGACCCGGTTTCCCTCCCGATTGCATAATAGGGTGCTGTGTTAGATTATTAAATACTAGGGTTTTATTTTCGAAAATCATTATATGATTAGGAGGCGCGCCGTAGTAGGGGGAGAACCCGGATTAATTCTGACAACCTCGGCTTCTTTTTCTAACAGGCGCCTAAGTTTGGCGAGCCTTTTTCGCATTTCGGGCTCACTGAAATGCGGCCACCATGGCCAGGCTGTAACCCGTTACCTCAGCAGCGCAACCCTATATGTCCCACTGGGCAACCGGAGACGGTTACAGTGCTGCTTGCCTTGACTCACCGACAACGAATGCCGACGACACCGCTGAATAGAGTGAAGCCAAGTGATAGATCGGGCACTTACGGTTCCGCGGTAGCTGTGTTATAGAAGTAACGTCAAAGAAAGTTGGGAGAAAAAGAATCCTCATGGTTTCACAGAATGATATTATCAGCTAAAGTGACCCATTAATAATTATCTTGGCTAAGTAGACTCTTAATCTAGTTCTACTTAGGTTCTAATTATACAAGCGAAACGTTTCTTTTTTTTCTAATAATTTCCATTTACTCAAATGGAAAAACATTGGACATTAGATCGCAAAATATAATAAATTGCAATTTGTATATTTTAACTTAGTTTTAAATTTTCATAACGATAAATATGTGTAACTTTGTTCCAGTGAAATAAGGGGCATACATACAACCAATTTTGAATGCGAGCATAATCAGTTCTTTTTTGTCGTGTTTGTTTGCCATCTTCTTTGAACTTGTCATGCGTGGCTTAGCGAAAACCTGAAGCATTGCACTCCCACAATGTTTTGTGAAAACAGCTCGCTCAAAATTTGCAGGCATCTAAGTGTTTCCCAGACTGTCAAATCGCGATGTTTTGTACAAATAAGGTGCTGCTGACAAAACAAAGATCGTATTATTTCGTGGGAAAAACATTTCTCCATCCTCTTGCTTAGAAAGCTCCCCCAAAGGGGCCTCCGGGGTTTCTTACAACTCATATTTCAAAGCCTCGGAATATAATCTGCCCAGTTTCATCATTGTTTCAGAAATGACGAAAGCTTTTCTCAATCCCTCTCGGGCACATAAGCTCAAAAATAAACGATCTTCGCACGAAACCTTTAGGGCGTGCTCTCGCAACCCACTCGCGAATTTTCTTTTCCTCCACCACGATAACATTTACAATCGTACCTTCCTTGCTCAATCGGCCAGCCCTCAGCGTGGCTTCCGATCATTCTTAGAGGTGTGCCCGGATGGCGAATCAAAAGTTGCCGGCAGAACGCCGACCTCTCAGCTCGGCGCTTAGCATCTAGCAAGGGCAACGAACAGCTTAAAGAGCTCCTAAGAACGGCCCTCTCGGGCATTGTTGCGAAAGCTACGGACGCTTACCCACCAATTTCATCAGTGCGCAATACCAACACGATCGCTATTTCGGAAAGGTCCACCCTTTCCTTTGAATTACAGTTACAGACTGAGTCTTGAAGGAACACTATATGGAAACATTAAGTTAAGCTACGTCAGTAAACCAAACTCCTTCAGTAGCAAAGTGACCATGCTTACCCTGATGGGAGGCTTGGGAAGAAGCCGAAAACGACAAAAGAAATGAAGCAGATTCTGCGCCCTGTGGGAATCGTCGTTATGCGGAGCATTTTGCTGGTAGATAGCTACACAGCACCGCCTGTGATTACGCAAAGCGTTAGCAGGTGGAGCTGCGTGTTTGTGTGTTCATACACCCGCCGTTTAGAAAGGGCGAAGCAGCAAGTCATCATCATCAAAACGAACAGCTATGTGTCTGACGCGAGCGCCTTTGTGACGACAGCAGCCAGACGCGGGGGCGATGATCGTGTGACGCCGATGGTGCGATTTTTACTCCTGCCATTCAACGTGAGTTTATAGACATACCGATAGTTGGGTACTACATATAGGTGCTGAATGAAGGAATTCTAGGGTTTTACGTGTCAAAACCGAAATTTGATTATGAGACTGGCCATAGTGGGAGACTCCGGATTAATTTTTACCACCAGGGAACCTTTAACGTGCCCCGGGACACAAGCGTTCTCACATTTCGTCCCCATCAAAATGCGGCCGCCGCAGCCGGGCTTTGATCCCGCGCGCGACCTGGCGCATAGCAGATCAACACCATAGCCGCTATGCAAACGCGGCAGGTATACGTAGGTACTATACGAGTGCAAAGAAACACAGTTTGTGACGTCATCACTGGTTATTTACTAGCTGCTATGCAATCGTACGCACCTGTGGCTGTGACATGTTGGCTATGACATGTTGGCTATGTTAAAACGACGATTACATCTGCACACCGGCGATGAAGGCTTAAAACCTGTTCGACCTGTCTAACACAACGTCTTAAAGAACATGGAGAACGCAAAAAACTGGCACATGACGCATGCGCCATAGTCGGCTTTAGCTCGAGCCACGACCATGACCTGGACCTTAGCCATAGGAGTGTCAAAGTGGGAAAAAGTATGTGAAGTGTGGGAAACCGGTCACGTAGTATATATATATATATATATATATATATATATATATATATATATATATATATATATATATATATATATATATATAAGACAGCATAAGAGAAATTTATCTGCAGTTTTCAACTGCATTGAAGAAAGGATAAAAGACTGGAAATAAAAGCAGACGATAACACAGCTGGCCGCAGATGGGATACGTACCTACGTTTTCGCATTATGCGTTTTATGAACACTGTCAATAAACGTTAGCTGGAAGTTCAGCGTCCGTCCTGTCCTATGGGCCCCTTTCGTTTTTGCCTTTAGCGCGTTTTATGAACACTCAGGATACGCCTTCGGCAGATAAATACACCTGTGGTAGGGTAGATTGAAACATCTGCTATTTATTAGTAATACAGTTTTGTGTCGCGAGGGCTACAGCGGCCAAAGAGCGCCAGTAACAATGTTTTGTACGGTGGTATAGAATGTTAAAAAACATGACATGAGTGATATAATTTGCATGAAATTACAGCGTTGTAAATAATTAAACGTTACCGAAATTGCCCAACGACAGCATTCGAACACGGGACCTCTATAGCACAGAAGCCATATATTGAAACTATTGGGCGAGGGACAAATGGACAAGCGGAACCATTGCAATTACCAGAGATCACACGCGTCGGCACAGCCTTAGTGCCTTCTGCATTTGAAAAAACAAAAAGCAGGCATTGGTTCGAAATTTAGGCCAATTTAGGCCAATATAAAGCCTAATAAACGAATCCACAAGCACGTCTGAAGCCACACGCACGACGATCAGGCAGATCCATGTACTAATGATCATACTCAGCTGAACGATCGCAGAGCTAGAGTTCTTTCTAGTAAGTCTGCATAGTATGCACATGACATTTTTCTTCATTCTTCCTTCTAGTAAATATCGTAGGAAACTGTATGGTTACAGAGGAGTAGCGCAACTTTCCGCTAGGGTGCCTACATGCAAGCGCTTGCCTGTAGGTTCTCAATAGTTATTGTTCGTCATCGTGCGGTACAGCGTCGTCGATATGAAATGTAAGTGCGGCGCAGCTTGTGTCGCAGCCCCAGAATATTGTTTGAAATGTAATTGTCAATGATATTAAAATAAAGATTGCCTCACCTACATCTTGTTCGAATAGAAAAAATGACATGCGAGGTTTAACCAGTAATCCGTAATTTTAGTAGCTCGCGTCACGTTATGCGTGCTCTTCGCATTGAAGGTCGGCCATTAGTTTGCCCGGCTGCGGCGTCGAAAAGGTGGATGCCGCGGTGCTTCAACCCGACTTCCGTAGAAGCCCTCACTGAGATTCAAAAACCCTCAGTATTCCCGTACGCCAGTCCGACACCCGGCGCATCTGACACGAGGCCTCGAGCGAGAACTGTGTGTGCCGAACTGGTTCGGCACACACAGGGAATCGATCTTACATGCAGTTGACCCACTTCATGGGCATCAGCTGGACACTAAGCTGCGACGAGGCCATCGACATCCTCGTATACATCGCCTCCGCCTCGGAACTGCTTACACCAGACCCTCCTGGTTCCGAATTAGGCGTGTGACCTCTCCGACATGTCCGTGCGGTCACGACGACGAGTATGTATACCAGTTAATCAGTACTCGACATTCCCAAGCACGCCACACTTAGACCGCGCCTTGAACAAGAACTGTGAACTGATTACAAGCATCTTGCAGGGCATTTGCTAATGCCCTGCAAGCAAATGCCCTGCAAGATGCTTGTAATCAGTTCACTTGAGAAAACACTCAGCAGTAACTGTCTTAGCAGGGACGTCTATGTTTTCGAACGAAGCTTTTTTTGCGAACCAACCCGAACTTTCCTGACCATGGCTGCCGCCTGCTTCTGCTTCTCGTGCTTTCTCGCGGAATCGCTCCCACGCGGAAAGGAGTGGAATGGATGTTATGAACGTCCCCTTATGAACGTCCCCTTGGTGGGTTGCCCCATCAACCTCTTTTTATTATATTGCTTAATGTCCTACCTATGTTTAAAAAGAAAAGGGAAAAAAAACACGATGAGTTCCGATAACCAATGTTTCTGAACCCCTATTGTGAACTTTGTTTTTGCACGCCTCCATTGTTTGTCGTTTCCCTACTTTTCTTCCACCAATCTTCCGATCGCCGCTTACAAATCTCTACTGCTTACATGTTTACTTTCCCCCCGCTCTCGCTGAACCCAAGGGCTTCAAGGAGGTCAGTGGTTCCTAAATCGACCACTGGGTAGACGTCTTGACATTCTAATAAAACATGCTCTATCGTTTCCCTAGCTTTACCGCAGCAAGCACATGCTTCTTCCTTCTTATAGCTCGCTTTATAAGTGCGTGTTCTAAGGCATCCTGATCTTGCTTCGAAAAGTAATGAGCTTCCCTTTGAGTTATTTGAGTTAGTTACTTCCTGATTTCGCTTTTTCCTCTGAAGTACCTGAAGTACCTGAAGGGTAGGTTTCTTTTTCACTGCCGCCACCCATGACATTTATTACAGCCTCTCTGACTTTCCGCCTGACGTTCTTCGTTGCTATGTTGCTTACCATACAAACCGCATACTTGCTGGTAAGCGTCCTAGTTATTTTCCTCCAGTGTGAATCAATGTTCTTCCTGTACAAATACCTGAACACTCTCCCAGCCCAGAAAGCCGCTAGGGGGCCGTGGAGAACAGACGCGCTTCACATGGGCTCCCGCTTCTCGTGCCTGTCAACCAGGATCACGCCCAGCGACCAACTTAATTTTGCCAACTCCACAACCGGCAAGGTGAGAGAAATCGGCGGGCACTAGCCACCATCAAGTGAGTGTCCTATTTACTGATTTCTGCAACGACCGCACAGCCGCCTAGCTAAGCCCAACGCCGAACGAGCGGCTGCAACCCCGTGGCGCGTGCTCGCGCCGCTCGAGCGTATCTGCGAGCATAGCACGGGCGCCTGCCCACGCAGCGACGAACTCCCGAGATGAGCGAAGCAGCAGTAGAAGCAATCAACACACCAAGAGAACAGCTGGAAAACACAAACACAATGCAGATGGACCCGACTGAAGTAAACAACACAGAAACTGCCTGGAATTATGACGCAAGCAGCGGAAGAACTATTGAACGCGAGAGCATCTGGATTACGCGGGGCAGAAAAGGCAAGAAGGACGCAGAGCATCAAACGACACAAGAAAGCAACCCAGCCAAGCAACAAACGAATGGAAAGCCACCACCACCGCAACAGCGAAAGCCCCGAATGCCGCCTCTACCAGTCGACGACTACAAGGTCGTATTCCGCCCGCAACCAGGCCTCGAGCTTGCAAAGTGGAACAATGTCGCCATTATGCACGCCATCGGAAGAGCCAGCGGTTTCTCGCAGCAAGATTTCGGCGAAAAAGTGTGCGTTCAAGTGCAAAGAATTGAGAACCTGATTATTGCAAGCACGGCCGACTGGGAAGACGCGAAGAAACTCGAAAATATCAGCACAATACAACTTGGCGGCACTTTCTTCACTGTAAAAGGCAACACGAGAACCCCGGATGATGTATCCAGAGGCGTAATAAGCGGCCTCTTGCCCGGCACGAGTGAAGAAGAACTCAAGGCCAGTCTTCGCGCACCAGCGAGGTACACCGTCCTCCACGCTCGTATGCTCGGGCAATCGTCCGCGGCCGTGATCTTTTTCCAAGGACCGCACGTTCCTTATTACGTCCGCTTCCAGAGTCTCGATTTTCGATGCCGACCCTACCGCAAGTCAGTGCAATACTGCAGAACTTGTGGCAACACGGGACACCGCCAGGATGTCTGCCCGAGACCACTGCCAGCCTTCTGCTCTAAATGTGGCAAAACCGATCAACTACCCGATCACGAGTGCAAACCCGCATGCAAGTTATGTGGAGAAGGGCACGAAACCGCGAGCAAAGATTGCAAGATAAGACTGAAACCCAACCCGCCGCCATTCAACATACGACAGCAACGCATCGACAGGCTCAAAGTGAGAGACAGTCGCTGGAGCTCAGGCGGCGAACAATTCCCACAATTAGGAAGCTCAACCACCAGCTTGAGGGGCAGTGATGGCAGCGTCCCCAAACGAAGTAGATCTAGATCTATACTCCTATCGCCTTCCCGATCACGCTCACGCTCGCACTCGCCGAAACGCGTGAGCTACGCGGATGTGGTAAGCGGATCGAGTGGATCGAGAACCACGAGCAGTTCCAAATTCTTGTCGGCCGAAGCTGCGGCCCTTCAGGCTCTCGAAAATAAGGTGCAAATTCAACAAAATACGTTGCACAATCAAAACAGTCAACTACAAAGCCAACAGGCTCTCATCGACAAGCTGATCCAATGTCAACAGATACAGCAAGACAACATAAACAGGCTTCTACAGAAGTGCGAGGAGCAAAAAGATATCATTGATAAACTGCAACAGAGATGTACGACAGGCCAAGAGAACATTGCACAGCCGCGACTCTCACTTCCCGACGCAGATGTTCAATCCGTAGTTGACGCACGATTCCAAATCCTCCAAGAAACTCTCATGAAAAATACCCACGACACAATTGAGAAAATCGTCCAGGCAGCAATAACGAATTTCGCCGCAAGTATAGCCAATAAGGTCAACACGCTAGACGCCAAGGTGGATGGACTCGCAGCGCAACAAAACAACTTCATAGCCCACATCAAGAAGACGTATGTAACAAAACAGCACCTCAACACGTCACTAAATGACATTCAGCCCGACAGAAAGCGGCCGCGAGCAAACGACCGAAGTGCCTCTCGTTCAATTTCACTTACCCGCGAGCGTCGGCAGGGAGCAGCAACAACCGAAGATGGCGGTCCCTAATCACAGGACTACAAATGCGCTTTCAACTCTCCGCATATGGCAGTGGAACTGTCGTTCCTATCGACCACGGCATGCTACCTTACAAGAATTTGTCAAACAAGACCCACCCGACCTCATAGCGCTGCAAGAAACAAATACACAAAACGTCCGGCTACAAGGGTACAACGCCCACGTACAAACGAAACGCACGGCAATTCTCACCAAGAAGAATCTCACAGTACAAGAATTGGAACCCGTCAATACACCGATCGAACACACCTTAATCGAAATCATACCGGAGAGAAAATCGCTCAAGAGCGTATTCGTAGTCAGTGTGTACAGCCCTCCCAGAGACGCCCTTTCAGACTTCGACCACTTTGTCCGAGAAATTAAGAAGCGCACTGATGGTCACCAAGTCGTTATAGTTGGGGACTTCAACGCCCCACACACGGCCTGGGGATACCAGACCACCACGAAGAAAGGAGCCCGAGTGCACGACACTGCACAACAGCACAGACTCACCATGTGGAATGACCCACTCCAAACAACGAGGATAGGTAATAGTGTCTCCAGAGACACAAACCCCGATCTCACCTTCACGCTAAACGTGCCCTCGGCAGAATGGAGCCGACTCCCAGAAACCCTGGGCAGCGATCACCACATCCTCCAACTAACCGTGGCTCACACTCGCAAGCCCGCTAGGCTTGGAACGGCCCGGGTAACGGAGTGGAAGTTATTCAGAGACGTGCTAAATGTCGAGACCACCATCGAGAACATAGATGACTGGCTGGAGAAAGTCCTCGACACGGCAGAACGACACACGAAAACAATACAGCTGAATGAAGTAGTGCCAGCCGTCGACACGCATCTCCTCCACCTCTGGGAAGCCAGAAGAGCTCTTCTCAAGAGGTGGAAGAGACAGAAGCTAAACAAGAAATTAAAGAAGCGAATTGCCCTCCTCACCGAGCAAGCACAGGCGTACGCGGAGAGATTAGGAAGACAGAACTGGCACGCATTTTGCGACAAACTCCAGGGAACCCTGAGCACAAAGACGACGTGGCATCTCCTGCGCGCCCTTCTCGACAACGAACCTACGAAGACACAACAGCGACAGAACCTCTGTAGGCTCGTGCACAACCACGCCGGATCAGAAGAGAACCTCCTCCTCGAAATTCAGAAGAAGCTGTGCGGCGACCCACCCGTTAATACGACGGCATATGACAAAGTTTACGGTGGCAAACCAAACCCCGACCTTCACGCATGCTGAACTCTCCGCAGCACTATCGACGCTCACAAGAAACACCAGCCCGGGCAAAGATCGGATCATGAACAAGCATCTTCGGAACCTTCCGCAGCAGGCTACCGCAGCCCTGCTCCAGTACTTCAACGAATGCTGGGAGAGAGGAAAGCTACCGGCTGCATGGAAGCACTCGGAGATTACCATGATCCCCAAACCAAATAAACAGCTCAGCATCGAGAACTTGCGCCCAATTTCCCTTACCTCGTGCGTAGGGAAACTTTTCGAGCATATGATTCACAACCGGCTAACCTCGTACCTCGAAGACAACGGATATTTTCCAAACACTATGTTCGGTTTCAGGCAGAACCTGTCAACGCAAGATGTCTTTCTTCTACTCAAGGAAGACCTCATCGACCACCTGAGTACCAGAAGCAAATCATCGATTTTAGCCATCGACGTAAAGGGAGCCTTTGACAACGTCAGTCACGAAGCTATCCTCTGCAACCTCGAAGACGTGGGCTGCGGTTCCCGGACATACGACTATGTCAGGAATTTCCTCACGGACCGCACGGCCACCGTTGGAATATACAACCTGCGCAGCGACAGCTTCCGACTACCGAGCAAAGGCACCCCGCAGGGTTCGGTCATATCGCCGTTGCTCTTCAACGTCGCAATGATCAAACTACCCAGCCTCCTTGACGCGATACCAGACGTAAGACACGCTTTCTATGCAGATGATATCACGTTATGGACAAGGGCCTCAAACACTGGAACACAAGAAACATGCCTACAGGAAGCAGTAGATACCATCGAGAGCTACTTGCACAAATGCGGCCTCTGCTGTGCTCCCGAGAAGTCCGAACACCTCGTCCTCAAGTCAAGAACGAGAGGCAGACCACCCGGCTACGATGAACCCGATCCTAACGTCACCCTCAATGGAACACCCATTCCAAAAGTGGAAACCCTACGAGTTCTAGGGTTACACATACACAAAGACGGGTCCGGGGCGGCCACCCTCCCGCGACTACAGCGAACGCTATCACAGCTCACGCATCTCGTCAGGAGAGTTGCAAGCCATAGAAGCGGACTTAAAGAAGACGACACGCTACGCGTGATGCAAGCACTCCTCACCAGTCGCATAACATACGGCACGCCCTACCTCGCGCTGAAGAATGTAGAGGTAGAAAAAATTAACATTCAAATACGGAAAGCCACCAAAATCGCCCTGGGCCTACCATCTACGGCTTCGACTACGAGGCTTCTCAAGATGGGCGTACACAACACCTGGCAAGAGCTAGCTGAAGCTCACAAAGCCAGTCAGTTAGAACGACTGAAGCTCACGCCCACCGGAAGATCAGTGCTGCAACGGCTGAGCTACGGTGAAACCTTCATCGCCACCACGGACCGAAAAGAAAAAATTCCTGCGAACATCCGCGAATCCCTGTGCATAGCCCCAATTCCACGCAACATGCACCCCACGTACCACAAGGAAAGAAGACAAGCCCGAGTGGATGCTCTACGGCGAAGACACAGGAAAGATACGGACGCCAGATACACCGACGTAGCAAAATACCCGCAAAGAAACGCTTACGCCCTGAGCGTCGTAGATTCTCAGGGCAGAGAGCTAGCGTCTGCCACAGTCCGTGCACAAAACCCCGAGACTGCAGAAGAGACAGCGATCGCCCTAGCGACTACCACGTGCATGGACGCAGCTGTCATTTTCTCCGATTGTCAAGCAGCCGTCAGAAACTACGCTAAGGGTCGCGTGTCAACACAAGCACTGAAGCTATTGAAGCACCGCAGTACTCCGATCCCCTACACCTGCGTGACATGGGTTCCTGGGCACGAGGGGCTGGAGGGGAACGAAGCGGCACACGCCGCGGCCCGAGGCCACACCTGCCGGGCCAACCCTTCCTACTCTCGAGACGCCCAGTCTGCGCCAGCGGAGGCAGAGACCGTACCCATCACGTACTCAGGGATGCTTCAACATCACAGGCTGGAACGCAGGGTGTACCCACCACCTCACCCAAAGCTCAACAAAGAAGAAAGCACTACACTCAGAAGACTGCAGAGTAATACTTATATCCACGGAATCATCATGCATAGACTGTACCCAACGCTACAAGGATACCACTGCCCAATGTGCGGCGTACCGGACACCTTAGCGCACCTGATCATCGAATGTCCATGGCATATAGACAAAGACGCATTGCCTTCACCGAGAGACTGTTGCAACGCCAGACAAAGCGAAGACCTCATGGAAACGTGGGAGGCCAAGCTAGTCTCCGAGGACCTGGAACAACAACGACATCTCGTTGCCAGGGCCAAGGAAGCAGCGAAGGCCAGAGGGTTCCTGGAATGAGGAGACCTCCCACCGAGAGTTGAACCAGGGCTTACCCTGGAAAACTGTTTCCAAAATAAAAGTTTATTCCTCCTCCTCCTCCTCTCCCAGCCCATTTACTTTCTTCCATATTCCTCAGTCGTTCTTCATAATTAATTTTACTGTGACTTACTGTAGCTACGGCTGCGGGATGGCGGAGCCACCTAGGAGCAATGGCTCACACTACTTCGCCCATAGCAGTGGAATGCAGATGGGGGAAAACGGACTGCGCATGTGGGTCCTTGGACGCTGGTAGACAGGGCGACGGGGGTGCGACCAACATCCTCTAGAGAACCGTGTGTTGGCGCGACGCAGAGAGACGCAATGAGACGAGGGAGAGAGGGCACCGGAGGAGACGCCTCACGTTGCGTGTGTGTTGCGCCGCCTGGCAACCACGTGGCCGATCGCATCTGCGCCTCCAAGGGGAGGTCGGGTACCACAAACAATTGGCGCATAGAGAAAGCTTGCGTCTTTCAACCGCCATAACACGGGTCGTCTTCAAAGGTGCATTGCATTGCAGAGCTCCTCGCTTGGGGCACCCTTCAGCGAGATGAGAAGGTCTGCGCGAACACTACCTCGTAAGGTTCTATGTCTATAGATTCCAACAGGGCACGTTGGATCGTCTGCATTCTTTAAATATGTATTCGAACGTTATAGATGATAGTTACGGAACTATACGAGGGTTCTTCTTATGACAGCAAGTGCATTCCCTTGCAGTCTTGGCACTCCAAGTTCAAAGAGTAATTACGTCATTATTCAGATGCTAGCACAAAAATTAAAACGCTGATATGTAAATCTGAAGGCCCCTTACGCTTGAAAGAATATTCTAAAAACAGACTACGGAAACGATTTTGCATGTATAGTAGCTGGACTATATCAGTAATTGTTGCTTGTTTCCAATTCAGTTCAAATGTTTATTCAAACCTTCATAAGAGAGAGAGAGAGAGAGAGAAACATTTATTGAAGCATAAAATGGAATTCTCGCGGATCGAGGTCATCTCTTCGTCACGCTGTCTTCTCGTCGAAGGGAAGCCTCTTCAGCACGGGTGGTCCCTCAGTCCAGGGCTCCACTGAGTTTGGCCGCGTCCCTAGCGTGCTCCACCATCCTTCATAAGAGTAATCATACAACTAACCCGAACCATCACCCTTCTAAAATATATGCGAAAGCGAGTAAAAGAGTGGAAGGGCTGAAATATGTGTTATCGTTTTTGGGATCTTTTCTAATGGGACCTTTTGTTTCTCACTTTCGCTGACGTGCCTAGGTTACGGACACCAGTAAACAAATACAATATAAGACAACATGAAACTAGACACTATATTCTCACATGCTGTGGATATACTACAAGAGGCTCCATCACCGTCAATTAGGCATATGTATCGCAATTATTTTTTTTTCAGCTTCAGTTTGCTTTACCGATACTCGCAGAGACAAGGGCGGTTAGCTTATTTGAGGTGCTGCCACTACTTGTAGCAAGCCGAGGTCAACGCCCTAATCAACGATAAGGAAGCGCCAGACCCCACCTGGTCAGCATATGCTCCATAACCGAAGTGCTTCAGCTCTCTATGCACCTTAAATATTAAATCGCGTGACGCTGACCATATAATTAGCTTATAAGCCCTTTAGTGGCGCGACGGAGACACTTCCGCTGCGCTGTAGAACTATACAGAGAGCTCAAGAAGCCGTCTCTGAAGGAAATCTACTTAGATACTGCCGAGATGCTGATGAAATATTCAAGGAAAGCCCCGGTTTCGCTGCGATGCGACGTTTCTCAAAGTCCGATCACCTCTGGTGCCGAAGGCAAAGAGCAGCGAATTAAAGCAGTCAATTGTGTACTGAATGAGTGCTGAAGAATCCTACAGTGAACGTGAAGCCATCCCATTCAGTATATAGTAAACACGTCGTAAATGCATTGCCGCTTTCTTCCATTTAGCGTTGACATGCACCTTTTTTTCTGGAGCAGAGTACCCGCTTCATAGACACCGCGTTTGCGCCTCGGAATCAATGCCAGAAAATAAAATGCTTAACGACAAGTATACGGTGTTACGGACGTAGATCTTAAGACATTTATGGTAATATCCGTGTATTAGGGAGAATGAAGTTTCGTCAACCATACACTTTTATTAAGAACTTTCCGCGATATCTGCGTGCAACACTATTTCCAGCACCGGCCCACGAGCTTCTATCAAAGGGATGCCATTAGTGTCGCTCCGGCACGCCAGTTACGTGAAGTGAATTCAAGCATCTCTCGCAAATAAATCCATTTTCTTCCTACAGTTGCAAATCGCAGAACAGGCCCCTGAGTCTAACCCTTTACGAACGCCGGCAGGAGATAAAAGCGTAAGCGGTTTTACTGAAAGCGCACTTGTCTTTCCCTGTGACACGGTAGACGCCGTGGTCGATTTGAGCTCGCCGCGCCGAGGGTGATCACGGGCCCAATACTGCATAGCCGCTTGCTCAACCACGACATTGCGTGTGGCGCGGACGGCTCGCGTATGGCGTGCGCATCAATGTAACAGTGTACCTCTGTGGAACAGCCGATCGATTATCCTTTCAGCGTCAGTTTTCTTTTTGTTCCTTCAAGCACCCAGTGTTCGAGCACCGTTCCCTCTGCTGTACCGAGATAATGTGCACGCTGCTATTCCGTGTCAATAAAACTGTGACCGCTTACTGCGCTTAGCAGCACAAGCCACTTCCTAATTTAGGTTTCCTTACGTAGAAATCTGTAGAAATACGCGGGCACGTGTTGTGAATCTATTCTTACGGCCAAAGTTTAGCCACCGCCACGACAGGCTATGCTAAAATATTCCTCATAGACGTGTACTTAAAACACTCCTCCCTTCAATCATTCGACAAACCGTCCATGTCGGTACTCCGGCTTTCACTTCAGTTGTTGTTTTCCAATGCTTTTGGTCCTTCGTTTTCTTTTTGATAATCAGTGAGAAAGAGCAAGTTGCATCACCTAGAATCAGCAAGCACTCCGGAGCATCAATCTCATCTAAAGAAGTACAGCGAAATGTGGCGTTTTTTTTTCTGTTTTGCGTTTGTACGTATCTGCCCAGAAGCTTGTGCTAAGTTACCATATGTTAGCATGCCAGACCAAGCAGCCAGCAGTCAGTCCTTCGAGAGTGTTCCAATCCTAGTAGGGCAAGTGTTCCCTCGCAGTGAAAACTGCAGCGGCAGATCGTCGGAGAATAAAACAAGTTCTTACACTGCAGTCACACGCTCGCTTTCAATGGCCATTGATACCAAAGGCCATTGAACTACGCGTCCTTAAGTGGCTCCTTTGTGCGAGCTCATGGTAGAATGCCGATGGGTCTAGCGGATTACAGTAATCATGTTTGTTTCAAGGGCCTTCAAGACGGCTGCGTTAAGCCTTTGAGCTCGCGTGCACCGAAGCGCTCTCAGACGAAGAGAAGCGTCCGCCTCGAAGGGCTTAGAGTATTAGGCGTGACAAATTGTACTTGTTTGTTTTGGGCCAAATATCTCAGACAGTGAGTGATCCTCGTGCCAAAAGTACTTCCAGGTCACCAAACTCAGGGAAATGGTTGCTGAGGTAACGACGTAATTGTTTGGTGTGTGTGTGTATGTGTGTGTGTGTGTGTGCTTGTGTGTGTGTGTGCGTGTGTGTACGTGTTTGTGCGTGTGTGTGTGTGCGTGCGTGCGTGTGTGTGTGTGCGTGTGTGTGTGTGTGCGTGTGCGTGTGCGTGTGTGTGCGTGTGCGTGTGTGTGTGCGCGTGTATGTGTGTGTGTGTGTGCGTGTGTGTGTGCGCGTGCATGTGTGTGTGTGTGTGTGTGTTTGTGTGTGTGTGTGTGTGTTTGTGTGTGTGTGCATGTGTGTTTATCTACCTGCAAAACCTATTTCTTGTTTAATTTCTCCCGTTTGTACACTAGCTAGAGGATGTAAACGTAGCTTGCAAAAAATATATGTTTGGATCATTTCGGATCGGCCTGCCTATAAAAAATATTCTAACGTTGACACTCTGCGAGATCACTCTGCTATCAAGATCTTTTATGCTTTTTTTTTTCTGAAACGCTCCCTTCAATGAGCGTCTCTACAAACCGAACGATTAGCCTATACAACCTTTGTGCGTTCTGTTCTTGAATACGACGTCTTATGTTGGTATCCTTAAAGAAAGAATAATATTGTGAAGTTAGAAAATGTACAGAGAGAACACATCAGATTTATAAATAACAAATACATCCGATTTGACTCCCCTACTGAATTCTTGAAAAAGTCTGGTTTACCTTCAATTAGCGAGCGAGCCATGTACTCACGCCTGAAATTCATGTTATTGCTTTTAGACATTGCCATACAAGTCGACAGTAGTCGCTATTTATGCTAGTCTAGCGCAACCAGTACTCGAGGTAATCTTGCTAGGCCCTTAAAAATAAATATTTTATAGTGATACCTCTGGTATTCCTCCTTTCCGAGTGCAGTCAGGGAATGGAACGTGCTCCCCAACGACATTGTGGGCAGTCAGCCTGCCGAAAATTTCCTCTTTGAGCTATCAGATAACATTTACTGTAACTGAAATGCATGATTGTAAAATGACGTTAACGGTTAGTCCCCTTCTATGCAATTCACCTTTTTATCATTTATGAGTGTTTTTTTTATTCTTGTTCTTACTGTGTTCGTTTGCTCCTGTGCTTGGTTGCATAGTGCTTGATTGCTTTCAACCATAACAGCTTAGTGCCTATGTTGTGCTTGATTGTTGCTACCTGGGACACGACGAAGTATTTTTTCGATCTCACCTTATTTTATGCTAATTTAGCAACCCTTCTTATCTGCAAGTGAGAACAGCACCTAATCTTGTGAACCTGTATTCTTATTTTGTGTCCCATTTCCTGATACAGCCTGTAGTAAAGGCTAGTGCAGTATGCATTAATAAAACACATAAATCATAAATATTTAATAAAGAAATAAGCAAAGAAGGCGCCCTGGAACATCACAGAATTTTTTACGGATGGATCCGGGTAGTAAAATTGTACTTTATACTGGGGTGTTCATTTGTATGAGTTGTTAGTCCATATTGAAACTTACAAAAGCCTGCTACATACAGAAAGAAAGTAAAAATGCAACATTGTGCAATGTTTTACCACGACTTCTTACTCCACATTTAAAGAAGTAAGAAAGCGGTGCTTACTCTTAACTGTGAAAACGGCCACCTTCTTAAGTTAGGCACTTCGAGTCTGTCAGGCTTGGCTCGTTTCGCCTAAGCACGTTGCATTTATCTGAATAGTTTACTTGGCTCGATATTAGTGGCTGGTTGTACGACGTTAACATGCTGCAACTCGCCGCAGTAGCTTAGTGGCTTTGTCGTCACGCCGCTAAGCTCCATGTCCCGGGTTCGATCCCTGACTCGGAGGCCCCACTTCGATGGAGACGCTTTATTTATTTATTTATTCAGAATACCCCTAAAGGCCCTCTCGCAGGAGGGTATTACATAGGGGGGGGGGGGGGTGCAGTAACGCATACAGATGTAATAAGTGAGTAGTAAGCTGAAAACAAAAATTGGGAACTGATAAACAATAATCACAAAAGATAATAATACAAGACGAATAAGATTATTGTGGTAGTAAAAATAATCAGAAGTGTACAAGAAGAATACGTATCACAAACACACGAAAAATGGAGGGTAATTTGAGGCATAGAAAGCACTCAGACCATTAATGTATAACAAATCAGTAAACAATACAAAACGTAAACTTAAAAGAAAAAGGCAAAACACCGCAATAAAAATAGGAACAATAACCAAAACAATATGCATGTTACATAGAGGACAAGAAGATCTTTTAACATCATTCTTAACAAAAAAAAACAAAAAAAAAACAAAGAAAAATGGGGGTGGGACATGACACAAGAAAGGTTTATGCACTTTCATTAAGGATTAGAAGTTTCTGAAATTCATTTATGTCGGTGACGGTTGCGATGTGTGATGGCAAGCTATTCCACTCGGTTATGGTGCGCGGTATGAATGATCTGGCATAAGTTAGTGTGCGACACGTGAAGCGTTCGATCTTAAAAGGGTGATCACGGCGGGGAAGGATGGCAGGGGGTGGCCTAAAGAAGTCCTCGCGAAGTGATGCATGATGGTAAAGCTTATGAAGAAGTGATAAGCGAGCGATTTTACGCCGACATGATAACACTTGCAGTTCAGCACGATTCTTCAATGAAGTGACGCTGGTGTGACGTGAATAATCCGAAAAAATAAAACGCACAGCACGGTTCTGCAGCGCTTCGATGTTTTTAATATTGTAGACTTGATCGGGATCCCAAACGGCTGAGGCATATTCTATTTTAGGACGGATTAAAGTGATATAAGCCTGTTTACGTAAGTGCGATGGGGTATGTTTCAAGTTACGTTTAAGAAACCCAAGTGAGCGGTTTGCTGAAGCAAGGGTGACGTTAATATGGTAGTTCCAGGACAGGTCAGACTGAAAGTTAACTCCAAGATATTTGTACGTGGTCGTAAGTTCCACTGAAGTATTATTTAGCAAGTAAGAGGTTGGAATTCGAGAAGCTTTTTTAGAGAAAGACATCACTTTAGTTTTTGAAATATTTAGTGTCATTAGCCAAGTTGTGCACCACGAAGTTAAGGAGTCAAGGTCAGATTGTAGCGATTGGCGGTCAGCTTCAGAAGAGATGTTGCGGTAAATAACACAATCATCAGCGAATAGCCTAACTCTAGATTTGAGAGACGAGGGTAAGTCATTTATATAAATTAGGAAAAGCAATGGACCGAGTACACTTCCTTGAGGAACACCGGATGAGACTGGGACGAAAGGAGAGTCAAAGTTATTGACGGGCGTGAACTGTTGTCTATTAGAGAGGAAGGCTTGCACCCATGCCAGAACAAGTGGGTGAATATAAGATGTCTAAGTTTTAGTAAGAGCCGGTGGTGAGGAACTCGATCGAACGCTTTTGAGAAGTCAAGGAATATGGCGTCAATTTGGATGCCGGCGTCCAATGATGAGTGTAAATCCTGAGTAAATCCTGCAAGTTGTGTTTCACATGAGAAGCCCTTGCGAAAACCGTGCTGGTATTTGAAGATGATATTGTGTTGCTCTAAATATGTAATTACTTGTGAGTGTATAATGTGTTCCAAGAGTTTACAGATGGTACTAGTTAAAGATATAGGTCTGTAGTTAAGTGGGGACGAGCGATCCCCTGATTTAAATATGGGCACTACTTTTTCTATTAGCCAGTCCTGAGGAATTGTGCCTGACGACATTGATAGAGAGAAGATGGCTGCCAAGCAACGATAGATACCAGAAGAAATATGTTTAAGTATTTTGTTGTTGAAGCCATTATGATCAGATGCAGATCACGTTTTTAATTTTCCGAGTAGAGATAAAATACCAGCTTCATCAATAATTATTTCAGTCATATTAATACCGGAAACATCAATGCTAGGGCATGTAGTAATATCCTCAAGAGTAAAAACTGTTGAGAATGAGTCATTTAATAACTTAGCACATTCTGATTCAGTAACAGGAGAACCATTGGTATTAGCAAGAGTTACATCGGGGTGGTTGCTGGGATTTATTGTGCGCCAAAAGCGCCGAGGGTTATTTATTAGCAAAGATGGCAAATCACGACTGAAAAAGCAACGACGAGTAGTTTTTAAAAGTTGTTGATATTCCTTGTCACACTTTTTATAGCGACACCATGAAGCTGATAGTCTGTTTTTGTCTGCCATTCTAAAAAGTCGTTTCTTTTTATTATTAAGTCGACGTAATTGCTGATTGAACCATGGAGAAATGTTGCTTGTTTAGATAGTCATAACTGGAATGTATTTGTTAATTAAGTTTGAGAGAGTATGTTTAAAAAGGTTCCAGTTATCTTCAATGGAACGGGACAAGTAGGCGTCTAAAAAATGGTCCGTGAAATGGGATAATTCGATACATATTGCATCAAAATTGGATCGCTTATAGCACCTTATACACTTTTCAGCAACTCTCTTTTGGTTAAGTGAACAAGTTAAGCTTCCAGTAATTATGTCATGATCAGAAAGACCATCTAGATGGGCTATGTCAGTAAACAGGTCAGGACGAGAAGTTAAAATTAGGTCAAGAATATTTGCGCGTGTGCTCGAGCAACGTGTAGGTTTTTCGATAAGCTGGCACAACGAAAAATCAAGGCAAGAATCAAGAAATTCCTGTGCCTGAGTATCGTTGGCTGAAACAGATAGTGTAGACCATTGAATATTGGGATAGTTGAAGTCTCCGAAGATTAAAAGAACGGCATTTGGAAACCTCCCGCATATTTCAACAACAACGCGATGAAATTCCCCTTCGAAGGTCGCATTCATGTCCGGGGGGCGATAAAAAATACCAACAATGAGGTCAGTGGAACCAAGCTTCAGGGACACAAATACGCTTTCAAGAAATGAGTTGACAAAGATAGGTATAGCAAAGAAATCTTTAGAAATTGCAATAAGCACACCCCCGCCTCTTCGATCCTTTCTATCGCAGCGAAAAAAGTTAAAATCTACTTGACTGACAAGAATGTTATTATCGGAAACAGTATCGTTGAGCCACGTTTCTGTTAGTGCGATGATGGAAGGCGAACTTGAGTCGATAATAGAAGATAGTTCAATACTTTTAGAAAGAACACTTCTGATATTAGTGTAGAAGAAAGAGACCTTTCCATCTGAACGAGATGGGGTGGTTACATGTGCTTGACGCTTAGAAGGGGCACGTCACGTAGGTGGGGGTCATTGCTGAGCGTGCGTCTGTGCGTGGTACACACACCGCGCAATTAGAAGTTGTGTCCCAAATGTAGGTGACGTTATTTAGGCACAGCCTGTCAAAAATAAGGCGTACACGATCACCTTCCTTCCTTAGTGTTTTCGAAAACTGCAACAACTTCCTGCGTTTGTCCCGCACAGCCTCCGAATAGTCCCGTGCGACACTGAAGGGCGTATTCTTTAGTTTGAAGCCTTTGCTCAGAATAGTTTCGACTTCTTTGTCATTAAAAAGTTTAGCGATGATGGGGCGCTTTTTATCTGACGAGAAACGACCTATGCGGTGAGCCCTGGCCAGTGACGAAATCGAAAAGTCAAGTCGGTTCCTGCAGAAGTAACGTACAAGACGTTCGGACGATTCCCATGTTTCAAATTGTTCCCCGTCGTCAATTCCATAGAATATTACGTTTGACCTTCGGGAACGATTTTCCAAGTCGTAAATTTTGGCTTGAAGGTCTGAGAGGTCTGATAAAGGTCTGATATTGTCCCGGCGTGACCGGTTTTCCACCTCATCTGATTTTGAAGCGAGTTTAGCGATAGATTCCCTAAGTGAGACTATTTCGGAGTTAAGTTTGTCATACATTGTACTACAGTCAACAGCTCCTGTAGAAGATTCGAGCGAAGATACACGTGTTTCAAGGGCTTCGAAGCGGGAATTAAAAGATTCCTTGATATCGGCAATGTCAAGTGCAATTTGTTTCTGACCAGCCAACAATTGAGCGAGAAGATTAGCCGTCTCTGGAGGGGAACTAGTAGAGCACTGACTGCTACTTGAAGTGGTGTTATGAGCCTCGCTTGACTTTGATGTACTTGCCGAAGGCACACCTCTAGGTCCAGGGTTAAGTTCAATATCCCCACTCAAGAGAAGGCTATCGTAACAGTGCAAAATGCGAAAGCAGCAAGTAACAACACTGTTCGGGCAGGACAGCAGCAGCAAAAAGCGGTCATCAGAACGGTAGCTATATGCACCTTGAATATAACATACCTGCGTGAAAAACAAGCAGCGTTTAAACAACATTCCGGCGTCGCTGCTGTACTGCCCACTGAAGGAAGGTGCCGTTGCAAAGTCCTTTATATGGTCCGGTGTAGATGTCGCTGACCACAGCTTAGCGGTGATTGGTAGAACGACGGTGACAACAGGCAGAAGCGAATCACGTGGGAGGCCGTCGGCAAAGCCAAGGGGCATGCCAGGGCTATCACCAACAGGAGTGATAGGGCTGTCCATGGGCACACCATCGACCGCATCCACGTGCCGGTGAAAAGGAAGCGCGGAAGATAAGGCAGCGTCCCCGCAGAAGAATCCATGGAAGCATCCCAAGAACTGCGTGAAAAACAAGCAGCGTTTAAGCAACATTCCGGCGTCGTTGCTGTACTGCCCACGCTTGTGCCCTCCGATTTGGGCGCACGTTAAAAAACCCCAAGTGAATAGAATTAATCCGCAATCGGCCACTACATCTTGACTCTTAATCAGATTGTGTACGTCTCACGTAAAATCGCAGAATTGTGTTTTTTTTAAGTGTGGTACAATATCTGCTCTGAAGCGTGCATTTTAAACCATGCTGAATAATGGCGGAGTTCGCTTCACGTGTTCTTCGGTTCACCTCCTATTTCTTCTGATCTGCCCATCTTTTGAAAATGAAAAGCAAGACCTCTGCACAGCTCTCAATCAGCTAGATGGAAAGCCGTTCACCTTGAACAAGATCTTGGGACCATGGCCTCGTATATCGCAGCTACAAAAGGCCACAAAAGCGCTGCTGCGATATTTGAAAGCGACCGGATTGAGTCAGCGTCTGTGATCCGGACTGAGTGACGGACTAATATCTCCAGTGGACTTTCTCTTCTTTTATTCTTTCCGTCCCCCTTTCTCTTTCCCCAGTGTAGGGTAGCCTACCGGGCTCAGTCCTGGTTAACCTCCCTACCTTTCATTTATCATTTCCTTCCTCTCTTCAATCATCTAACACTCCTGCCAACATCTTTTACACTATAGCATTGGTTGCACGATGAGCATGCACGTCTCCGCGTAAGTGATGCCAATGAGGAGGCTATGTAAAGTAGCTATGTACGTTTGGAACTAGATCTACCAGTGCATTTCAAGTCACGAGATAAAACCATCACGTGACAAATCGCAGATCTGTATTCTACATTTTAGGCACGGAACTCAGAGTTTGGGTTATTGCTCACAAGGCAACGAAGGGAACAGCACAAACCGTAGAACATAACAACCACGACAGCAACAAAAACACCATGCATTACGTCCACATGGGCAAGAGAGCCCAATAAAGAATGACTTCTTCCATCTAAATCCGCCATCTGAGACCGAGCAAAGAGGTCTCGGCGATTCGAAACCGTCTTCGAGCCAATCATTTGTCTTCGGACAAAAACAGATACGCGTTCGACGTCTCACTCTCGGCTAGGCAAAAGCGCCACTGGATGTTTGGGAGCGAATGTACGCAACAGAGAATGCCCGAATCCAGGTCACTGCAGTTCGTGGCGCTAAAATCACCGCAATTGTTTTTTTCTTTTCCTATAACCACGCAGCATTTTATGTACCAATTAATCATTTATCGTGGCGCAGCCTCTCTGCGGAGAGTGGTCTTGCATCAGCCGCTGCCGCCTTCTGACACTTCATTGTGACAACGCTCTCAATAGTCGGCTCAGAGAGCGACAATTCACCACTAGCAGCGAGCACCACGCATCCGTCACAGCCGTCATTCTATGGTCTTTCCTTTCTTTAGTTTAAGTCTTCTCGGAACACATGGGACCACCTGCATTCAGCTTCTATCTGCAAATCTAAAAGCAGGACGAGTTGCTTCCTTCACTTCCCGAAAGAACCGCGCGTACCCACGCTCTGCGGGCGCGTGCAAGGTGAAAGTAAATAGGTGCCATCCACTCGACGTTAGAGCACGTGCTATCGGCCCGTTACTTTCTCCGTAAAGGGTAATTTGGTAAAGTGCTCTAGAGTGGGGCATGAACAACAGAGACCTTCATGGGGCTGCAGGTGAAAAGACTTCTTTCCGATTTGCGTAACTGAAACTGGATACTCCTGTGAATCCCTTGAAATTCCGCTTGAATATATTTGACGTATTTTGTCTCATCGGCATGATCGATCCGACAAGCCCACCCACACTACCTCGTTTAAAAAACTCGCAACCGTCGCTTATACATACGTGTTTATTTTTATTTTTTGTCTTGTCAAAGTTTCAAGCATGTCTTCGTACGTCACTCCAAGGAAGTGTTAAACGAGCTGCTCCATTTCGTCGTTAATGTTAAATTCGGAAATTTTACGTGACAGAACCGCGATCCGAATGTGAGGCACGCCGTACATAGTTGGGGAGTATGGATTAGTTTTAACCGGATGGGGTTCCTTAACTTAACTTTGTATGCTAGTGCCAAATAAGGGGAGCCGTTGCTCTGTCAAGCTGTTGAAAGACAGCCTTTGCTTCGGTCTCCCTGCATCATCATGAATGTCGTGATGGTCAAATAAACTTATTAATATTATTACATCCATTGCACGGCACACTCGTGCTTTTTGCATATTGTCCTTATCGGAATGTGGCGTAGCGGTCTGTATCACACCCGTGTCCTCGTGCTTAGTCACGGAACCTTCAACGCCATTGAACTAGCGCGACGGGTTCCATTACCACTGTGAAACCAAGCTGCGGTTATGCGCGATATCTTCTCGAAAAACCTCGATCGATTATCAACGATTATCTATGAACCAACCATCAGCCACCCTCGAAGTATTTATTCATTCTGGCTTTATTTTCTGTTTGGTGCATTGCCCCTGGATTTTAAAATTCACGTTATACCTATTCACGTTAGAGTTCGTTAAAGAAATTTGTACTGTAACATTCTCGTTCAGTTTCGTTCAAAGTTGGCAGCGCGAAACATGGCTGCATATCCTACGAAGACGGGCCCAGCCGATCTGTGTTGATATTACGTGCGTTTCAAATGTTTGCGACTTCATTGCATGAATGAAGAGCTAACGCAAATAAGTTTCCTGCGCGTTATCTTAAGGAAACTTAGTATGGGTGTTCGTTCTCGTGTGTCTTTTGCAGCAAGCACTCTGTTAAAAGGCTGCGCAACAATACATTTATGCAGCGAATTCATTGTTTCCAGTATTCCGTGTTGTACGACTGGCTGGAATTTTTCACAAGGCCTCGAGTGAAGTTACAAGCATGCAGGGTGGCAAAGTGACGGACTGCATAGGACGTTGTCAATTGCAACCATGGCATAAGTAAAGCAGAGCCAAGGCAACAAGCTGAAATAGGTAAACTTTTCAAGAATACGAAATGTTTTTCGTTATAGCAGACGTCTGGGGCGATTCAACATTCATGATTCATGAACGCTTCAAATATGGATTACGGCTCACGTAAGCAGAAATAAACATGTAGCATTATGCACGTTAAATCTCCCCAAGCTACTTAAAGAACGAATTTGAGGTCGACCAGATCAGAATAATGTCGAATAAGCGTTCTTTCTAAACACATTGGCGTTAAGCTTCGCACCTAAAATAGCCGAGCAGTAAAGAACAGCAACGCAAAAAAAAGTAATGACACAAAAAAGATGACGATGTTCAAAGGTGTTGAATGTTTCAGACAACGCGAACTCTGGAAGCTCTCCGTTTCATGTTTACAGGCAGCTTAGCTAGATTTTACGAGCGCTCAGTTAGAAGCCGTCAAAAGAAGTGTGAATGCAAAGGACTTGCGTAGCACTACAGTATATAAGTGTGCAGAATTACTTTAAGAGCAGTCGCAAACAAGAAAACCCGTCCGCAGTAAAACAGGTTATGCATTTTGCGCAATTTAATGTAAACTAGCGCCGAGGATCACGGTATTCCTTAAAACAAAACCTTGTGGGCACCTTCGAGAACGTTTCGATTCTTCGCGCGTTCTTTTGCGAAACCGGCCGCGGCCTTTACTGTCTTTCTCTATTTTTTTTTCTTTTTGCTTTCCCTCGCGGAGTCTCGAGTTCCGGGACTGCTTTTAGGAGATCATTTCTGGAACACGAAATCCAATTAAGTTCGCCGGTAGCATCGTCGATGAAAGCGTATTCTTTCTTTATTTCTTTCTTTCTTTATTGTTTCCTCAGACACAGTCTACGAGGGGGCCGAGGCTAAAGGCGACAGAGCGCCTGACAAGGGCCCCGGCCCCCTTGCACAATATACACAGACAAAATACATCAACAAAGTTCAGTCAGGCAGACATAGGTTCAGACAGTGGGCAATATTAAAAAGGGAGACTATTCTATTCTATAACTATTCCAGGTTTTTCCAAGAACCGGGCAGAAATTGGAATTGGTCTGAGAACTTCTTTTTTTTCGCAGATTTTAATTACGTCCTTTCAAAGATACTGCCAAGAAAGCTTATTTGTCATCGTCATGTCATTACGATATTTTTCCAACGAAAAGGAAGCCTGCAGCAAATGGTACATGGCTTCATGCTAGCGATGTGGGGCTGCGCTACGAACGATCGGAAACGTTCCGAGGTATGGATATTGCACAAGAACCTAATGATGCTGAAATAGCAAATCGACAAATTTCGACAAATCGACAAATCGACAAACCTATTTCTGAGACACTCGACGGGGTTGCTGACCGCGAAGCGGAATTTCAGTTTTCGGTTGCTCTTCCCATATGCACAGTAATTAAGAACTACGCAAATACACTGAACCGTGACAACACCATATAGAGGCAAATCTTGCAGTACGTGTTTTTCATTCCGAGATCGTGTACCTGGACATTCGATGCGGTGCTACTGAGAATACTGCATCGAGTGACGCTCCCCTAAAGAATCGATCTGCAAGTAATGCAGTGTGACAGCAACGATGATGTCGCAAACATTATTGGAGGTGAATGGGGCAACTCCGAAAATTACTCCTTTCTAGCTTCTACAACAGCACAGTACTAGGAAGATTCATCGAACAGCGCTCTAGGCGAAAACGTTTTGTGCATTGGGTTGTTTCACTTCGTAACTCTGAAACTCCGCTTTACCCACACCTATCTCATAAACTGAGCATGCCCAAAAGTGCACTTTACTTACTCACTTGACATTGCGGTATACATTCTCAGTGCAACACATGGAATATGGGCGACTAAAGATTTCACCGCGGATTTTACTGGCTACCAAAATGAATCAAGCAGACTGCCGGAGCAAGGACAATCCCAGAACTACGCTTGAATGCGATGTGCATACGGTCTCAAACGTGCTCTTGGGACGAAGGAACGATGGCGAAGTAGTGCAACCAATCACAAGGGCATTCACTGCACATTTCATACACTAATGCCTGCTAGCAGAATTACTATCCTCAGAACATGCCGATGGGCATCCGATACATCGAGGAAGTCGGACTCACCGCGACCGGATAGCGAGCGAATATGTTCGCTCGCATGCTAGACACAAACGCCTAATCGTTCGCGTGTACAGCCACGCGAACGATGACGCGGTCGAACAGCTGCTCCCAAATCTTTCTCGGGACGGTGCCGCGAAGCTGGTCGGCGCATGCGCGGTAGGTCTGCGCCGCTCACTGAACCCAAACCAAAAAGGAAGAGCATAGTCCCTGTTGCGCCCGACTAACTCCACCGTTAGGTGGCATCAGCAGCGCAACACTCGCGCCATCTCTCATAATATGCTGCAACTACACCGACCGCCACTGGCGCTTATCTACGGGGAAAAGCCGGATTACAGGAGACGCGACAGCCATGCGGAGAAAACAACATTAGGGGACGCGTGAGCGTCGAGCATCTCCACAATATGTGACTATATCAAGTGCGCATACCACGTTAAAATTGTCAATGGGTTTGCATAACAACACTTAGCACCGAATAAATTGTAGCATCGGGAATAAATAGAAGTTCAGGTGTCATGGTGACCTACAGATTTTAATTACTTCTGGCAAGCCTTCTTCGCCTCAATATGTACACAAATTGCGGCTACAATAACAATTTAGATCAATTGTTGTAATAAACATTACCAAAATACAACACAAATAAATACAACGCGACGTTTCACAAACACACTCCGGTGGAAAGAGAGAGAGCGAGATGAAGAGGGAAAGGTAAGGAGGAGGTTAACCAAGGATGTGCCCAGTTGGCTACCATACACTGGGGGAGGGGCAAAGGGAAGAACGGATAAGGAGGCAAAAGAAAAATAATAGTCATTCACAATCAGTCACAGAGGAACCGGTGGAATTATTGCTGTCTCGGCAGTGCTGCTGCGAAATTTCACCTCGCGCAAAACAACGCTTGCCAAACAACTGAATGCCAGTTGAATGCCCTATTCTTATCTTCATGGTCACTTTTACTTTACTTTTCGCGGCGTAATACGCACAAATGGAGTAGTCGAGGTATTTGCTGCCTCAGCCTTCCCACAAGAACCATTTAGCACTGAACACACTGCGCTTGTGGTCGACGCTACGAGTCAGAAATGGTGCTCACGTCAATAGCTTTAATCATGAGAACCATGTATGGTTTCGAGGAACTATAGCTGGGGACCCATTTCCATGCGAGGTCTAAGTCTACCGCAAAAAGTCTCTTTACGGAGAGTACGCTTGGGAGTAGTGATGCGAACAACCTCATTCTGAACGGGGAACATATTTTTAAGAAGGCTTTGTAGTGTGCGCAAAGCTAGATAAACGTGATACGTAGTCCCGTACAGTTATGTATGACGTGACGCACTTGTCCTCTATACGGTTGACGCAACTTCAATTGAACTGTGTGTCTGG
This sequence comes from Dermacentor albipictus, assembly GCF_038994185.2. Taxonomy (NCBI): domain Eukaryota; kingdom Metazoa; phylum Arthropoda; class Arachnida; order Ixodida; family Ixodidae; genus Dermacentor; species Dermacentor albipictus. The sequence goes on along the minus strand of NC_091825.1, from coordinate 96,380,192 downwards.
ACTTACCATAAATTTGTTTTGTCGAGTATTCTTGCATCAATCAATGGGGACTACAAATGCGTATCTATCATTTGTTTAGCGGCATGCACAGACGTTAAGTGCATTTTCCGTTGTGGCTTTGATACCTCTATGATATCACTGCCACATATTGACTTATTCGCTAATTTAAAGTTTCATTCTTTATTTATTTCTATTGCTGTATAACAATAAAAGTAATTAGCCGGGCTACTCTCTACCTCAATATCTCCAAAGCAACCCACGAGAAGAGTAAGTTCTAAGTAAGCGTAGAAATGCCTTTGTGCAGAAATCACAAGAAAAAAATTTCGACGGAGAATGGTGGAGGGGAGAGGAGGAAACAGAACAGCAACTTGCTTCTAGGAATACAGATAGCATATGATGCGAGCAACGTTTACAACGTCCCTTACCTCGTTATCAATCTTCATGACGTTTGAAACCCTGCTCCAATTTGCTGTCACGGCAAAAAGCATCATCTTGGGGAAAAAAAAAATTCAAAATAAAGCTGCGTCTGCAGCTTACTGCAGGGACGAAAATCGCGGAACGCATACAGCGCAGTTCCGAAAACTAATCTGCGAGATGAAGACCGTACGTCAAGTTTACTACAGCCGTTTGAGTAAGCACTCTTGAGCAACCACTGAGACTAAAAGTTCACATTGTGCTTCGATAGAATTGAGTGCGGCGCACGAACCATGGTGCCCCGGCATCGTTAGCGGCGCCACGTCATTTGTCTTGGAGTCACGGTAAAACGTTACCTCCATATCGAAACTACACGTCGTTGTATACATTGTGCACACTGTCTCCGCTTCCTTCTACGGGCCTTCTCAGAGTCGTTCCTGTCGAGATAAACGGATTAGAAATGAACAACGCTTACAAGCTCGCTTTTAGCCTCGGTTCGTTCTTCGGAAAGGAGCAAAACCCGCCGGCATAATGGTGCAAAGCGACAGTCGTCCACTGGCTGTGAAACGCTACAGGGAACGGGATGATGAGCTTAACGCTATGTTCGCTTCATCCGCGGCGAACCCATAAACGATGTCCAGAAAAGTAGACGAATATAGATATGAAATAGGCCGATCAGGAACACTGAAAGCAACTCACTTAGCGCAGGAAATAATGGTGTCCGCTTGCGGATCAGCCAGCACGTACTTAACGGCCTTTCAATAATGTCACCTAAAGCCACGGCACAAAGTGCTGCAGGGAATAGCTGAAGATACTGGAAAGACGCAAACTTTTTAAGGACTCTGAGTGCAGTATTTCTGTCATGAATTTAATTTTCTTTTGTTATGCTCCTACAATGTATAAGTTGGATGCGCATTTTTTTGCTGCATATACCTTGAAGCTTCGCCATGTCGCTGGGCTTGGCAGGCTGAAACTATGACCTATCGTGGGCCAATGGCTGTATGAGTGCGCCTGCGGCGAGCCAGTGCGTTCCCTCTTGTGCGTGGGCGAGAGAATGAGTAGGAGTGAGTGAGTGAGTGAGTGAGTGAGTGAGTGAGTGAGTGAGTGAGTGAGTGAGTGAGTGAGTGAGTGAGTGAGTGAGTGAGTGAGTGAGTGAGTGAGTGAGTGAGTGAGTGAGTGAGTGAGTGAGTGAGTGCGCCTGTCACTGGGCGACTCTGAAACCGTGCTATAGTATATGCTGAACAGGCTCCTCTTTACTGTTTTATGTCACAGACAGCCGTGGCGGGTACAAGATGCGTTGTTTCTTCCTTGAATAGCACCACACGACAAAAGATCCGATAATCTCCGCAATTCTGAATTACTCATGTGTGCGTCGAAGAGTTCTTGTGCTCAATTCCTCTGAATACGAGTAACCATCTTCCATAAGAACAAACTGTACTGATGAGTAATTATGCCAGCTGTTCGCCGCTGTGTAGCTACGGCCTTTCCTTCAACTATAGTGTCATTCACCGCCACCGACTCCTCTGTTCTCCCTGTTGCCTTATGACGTGTCCAGAGTTTGGTTTTAACATAGTAATCGTTGCGCCCAGTGCTACCAGCTCTTTTACGTCAATGTCTCTAACCTAACTTGTGCCACAAATGCCTTACGTTCAATCAAAAGTGTACTCGGAAAGTAACACCCTAATTACTTTGACGTGAAATGACGACCAAAACTGAGAAGGGAAAAGCAGGTACGTAAGTCAAACAGAGCCACATTAGCGATCCTGGACTGAGAAATTCGCCAATATAATGAGTGGAACGAAAGGATAAATAACGCACGCACACACAGGCTAGAGCCCGACCATTTGCCACAAGCGGCCATATTGACTCCTGTATCTGAAGAAACAGAGCAGCGCTTTTGTAGCTCTGCGTATAACTCAAAAGTACGATTACACGGAATCAAAATCTTCTCTACGAGCGCTTGGCTGACCACAATTAAGGCGCCGAACTGTACAAACTGCCACGTACACGGTTCTGAAAGGAAGCTTTGAAGCACCTGTTGTGCGACTGCTCATCCTGCGACGACCACAGGCTTGCCCTTCGCGTCGCTTCGAGACAGAGGTGTACTGAAGATTATCACCAGGCTCGTACGTTTTGCGTTTACCTACCGCTGATTTGAAGTCAAGTAATCCTGTATTAAAACAGCGGCGCTCGTTATAGCGGCGCTATTATAACAGCGGCGCCCGGCGGTCATTGCGTAGGGCGCGGCTGAAGGCGGCCATGTGGGCACTGTATTGGAAGCCATCAGTGGTGGGTACAGAGTCTAGGCACACCGAGAGCTGGTGGCTTTGCGTGCGCTGTGTTCTCGGCGCTTAGTTTGCGAGAGGCAGCACGAATGACAATTAACTCGCTGCTGCCCTCACTCCTCCTCCCGCCACCGTTTCGAGAGCCAGTGTCCGCGGTCATCCCGTGAAATGCGTTCATGTGGGCCTGTGAGCGTGTGACACCACGCTTATTCATTTGCTAAGTAAACGAATGTTTATTACTTATACGGACGGTAAAGCTACTGTCCTTATTTCGTATAACTAATAATTTGCTATCGAAATCGATGCTACGCCTTTCGGGCGAAACTGGGGCATTTGTTTTTCGTTCAATTGCTATTTGCACTGTCCTCAACTTGTTCTCGAGCTACTTTATCAGCCTTCAAGTTTCTGCCCCAGATGTTAATACCAGAAAATTCAATCACTGTACATTTTTCTTTTCAATAACAGTGGTAAGCTCCCAGTCAGGATTTGGTAATGCCTGTCGTATGCACTCCAACCAATTTTTATTCCTCTGCAAGTTTCCTCCTCATGATCAGGGTACCCTGTGAGTAATTGACCTAGATAAACGTGCTTCTGCAGACTCCAGAGACTGACTGGCGATTATGAGTTCTTGTTCCCCTTGCGATACGTCCGCAGTCATTCCATCATCGTCAATCTACCTTCGTGATGTCACTTTGGTCATATTCTCATCGTTACATCACCTACGCCGACCCAATGACCCATGTTATACAGGGTGTTTCACGTAACTAGCGGTAAGGATTTAAAGAAAGTGGTTAGCCGCAGCTGAATGAAACCAACGGCATATGGTTTGCCGTCAATTGGCGCTCCTTAGAGTATTTTTGATATTCCGCTTCATTAGTTAACTAATATGAATTACGGTAAACATTTTCTATTCACTTTGGACCAAGTGCGTTGCGTTGTGTTGTAGAGGGGGTTCAGAAACAACCGATCCAATTTTTTGTCGCAACGTACATGCTGCGCGGCGCTATTTTTCGGCGTTTAAAGAAAGCCCGGGAAAGATGAAATAGAACCACGTGACTGCGCCTGTGCGCTACCGTATTGCAGCGCTCTCAACCGTGCGTCGAGCCTATCGCTTATCAGGGACGACGGCGCTTCCTTTCCGTGTGACGCCGCCAGAGGTGCTGACGCACTGCGAAGCAGATGCCTAGAGTCGCGGCCGCTCACTTCGCCGAGGTTCGCGCGCAGGGTTCTTTCGCACGAACAGCGATGGAGAGCGCTGCAATACGAAAGCGCATGGGCGCAGTCACGTGGTTTTGTTTCACATTTCGCGGGCTTTCTTTAAACGGCGAAAGAAGTCGCCACGCAGCATGTACGTTGCCACAAAAAATTGGATCTGTTGTTTCTGAGCCCCCTCTGCAACGTAACGAAACGAATTTGGCCCTAAAGGGAATATTAAATATTTAAAATAATTTATCATAGTTAATTAACTAATTAAGCAGAATATAAAATATACTAAAAATACACATGACGGCAAACCATATTCCATCGGTAGTTTGCTAGTTGTCTGTCTGTCCGTCCGTCCGTCCGTCCGTCCGTCCGTCTGTCCGTCTGTCCGTCTGTCCGTCTGTCTGTCTGTCTGTCTGTCTGTCTGTCTGTCTGTCTGTCTGTCTGTCTGTCCGTCTGTCCGTCCGTCCGTCCGTCCGTCCGTCCGTCCGTCCGTCCGTCCGTCCGTCCGTCCGTCTGTCTGTCTGTCTGTCTGTCTGTCTGTCCGTCCGTCCGTCCGTCCGTCCGTCCGTCCGTCCGTCCGTCCGTCCGTCCGTCCGTCCGTCCGTCCGTCCGTCCGTCCGTCCGTCTCTATGTCTGTCTCTATGTCTGTCTGTCTGTCTGTCTGTCTGTCTGTCTGTCTGTCTGTCTGTCTGTCTGTCTGTCTGTCTGTCTGTCTGTCTGTCTGTCTGTCTGTCTGTCTGTCTGTCTGTCTGTCTGTCTGTCTGTCTGTCTGTCTGTCTGTCTGTCTGTCTGTCTGTCTGTCTGTCTGTCTGTCTGTCTGTCTGTCTGTCTGTCTGTCTGTCTGTCTGTCTGTCTGTCTGTCTGTCTGTCTGTCTGTCTGTCTGTCTGTCTGTCTGTCTGTCTGTCTGTCTGTCTGTCTGTCTGTCTGTCTGTCTGTCTGTCTGTCTGTCTGTCTGTCTGTCTGTCTGTCTGTCTGTCTGTCTGTCTGTCTGTCTGTCTGTCTGTCTGTCTGTCTGTCTGTCTGTCTGTCTGTCTGTCTGTCTGTCTGTCTGTCTGTCTGTCTGTCTGTCTGTCTGTCTGTCTGTCTGTCTGTCTGTCTGTCTGTCTGTCTGTCTGTCTGTCTGTCTGTCTGTCTGTCTGTCTGTCTGTCTGTCTGTCTGTCTGTCTGTCTGTCTGTCTGTCTGTCTGTCTGTCTGTCTGTCTGTCTGTCTGTCTGTCTGTCTGTCTGTCTGTCTGTCTGTCTGTCTGTCTGTCTGTCTGTCTGTCTGTCTGTCTGTCTGTCTGTCTGTCTGTCTGTCTGTCTGTCTGTCTGTCTGTCTGTCTGTCTGTCTGTCTGTCTGTCTGTCTGTCTGTCTGTCTGTCTGTCTGTCTGTCTGTCTGTCTGTCTGTCTGTCTGTCTGTCTGTCTGTCTGTCTGTCTGTCTGTCTGTCTGTCTGTCTGTCTGTCTGTCTGTCTGTCTGTCTGTCTGTCTGTCTGTCTGTCTGTCTGTCTGTCTGTCTGTCTGTCTGTCTGTCTGTCTGTCTGTCTGTCTGTCTGTCTGTCTGTCTGTCTGTCTGTCTGTCTGTCTGTCTGTCTGTCTGTCTGTCTGTCTGTCTGTTTCTCTTAGTGGCAGGCGCAGTGAAAAAAATAACGGGCTTAGAACACAGCAAGGACGTTTAGAAAATGATGAACGAAGAACGCGCACGGTTCGTGAATATAGTGCATGCTGTGTTATAAAGGGCCTATCTAACTCTAGTCGTAGCCCATGCAGTTCATTTTATCTGCCCTCTTCTTTTCTTAGCAACGCCATTTCATTAAAGACCCTCAAAAATTAAAAGAAATAGGTCGGGCTTACTGAGGCCCATTTCTCACTGTCAGCAACACTCGAGCTGTTTTCAAAGAAAAACAGCCTGAATCCGGACACAATCTACGAACAGGTGCACCAGCGAGAATTGGCGACGAGTGTAACGAATGGCCAGGACGGAGGAACCGCAACGAAGGCTGTCTGTAGCAACGAGATGTTTCTATTCGTAAACCTTCTCGTAAATTCTCGCGTATGTATTACGCCTAATGACACCATGGTTGGGGAACAAAGGGGCGTGTACAGTGCACCGAACTATAATACTACCACGACAATATTTTTTGATGCCCTATACAAAGCGGTGAAGGGCTCCCTCCCTCCCTCCCTCCCTCCCCCCCTCTCTCTCTCTCTCTCTCTCTCTCTATATATATATATATATATATATATATATATATATGCTTTGTTTCTTTTCCGTTTACTTTTGGTTTGCGGCAGCTGCCCCCGTTTTTCCCCCTTCCGCTGAGAACGTTGCTTCGATCTGGAATAAAACCAATTTTCAGCAGTACCTGTTTTCGTATGGCTCAGGCCTTTCTCTTGCAATGCAAGAAGTCACGAATTGTTCGTTCCCTGCAGGCTCCGAACTGCAGGCTTTGCATAACAGTATGCATTGCGGCAACTGGAATACGGCGTCGTACGGCATTTTATATTGGAGGAACTGCGTTTTACGACGCGCTTTCTTTTTCAGCCGGCAAATCGCTACTGCTGCTTTCCTTTACGTTGGGAAACGCGGAACGCACGCCAAACGAAATTTGTTGTAGCAGTAGGTCTCGCGAATACCCACTGGGCCGTGTTGTTTCACTTACAGGAGGAAATGCAGATAGCTCGTGAATACAACGTCCCACCGGGCGATGGCCCGCCACAGGGAGCGCATGAAAATTGGCCTCCAGGCAGAAGGCTGGAAAATGGAGCCGCAGTGTACCTGAGCCTAACCGTACATTTCTACCCACCGCGAACAAACAGCAAAATATTATCGAGATGAGTATCGAAAGAAAAACTCGTGCACCTGTGTTGGATATACCGGCTGGTGATTCGTACCAACTCATTTTTGTTTCGGGAGATTTGCCGCAAGGCATACGTAGTAAAATATGAGCCACAAGGATCAGATAAACGAATCCAGTCCAATGTGTATGTACGTTGTACAATGAACAATGTTTTCTTTGTCAAACTGTCATTTCTTGTGCCTACAGTCGCGCTTCACATCTCTGCTCTTAAATTCAGGGTGCCATACATTAGCAAGGTCGTTTCGTTGTAATTTCTTCGCGATATCTGTGATGGTCTTGCTGCTGCTGCTGCTGCTGCTGCTGCTGCTGCTGCTGCTGCTGCTGCTGCTGCTGCTGCTGCTGCTGCTGCTGCTGCTGCTGCTGCTGCTGCTGCTGCTGCTGCTGCTGCTGCTGCTGCTGCTGCTGCTGCTGCTGCTGCTGCTGCTGCTGCTGCTGCTGCTGCTGCTGCTGCTGCTGCTGCTGCTGCTGCTGCTGCTGCTGCTGCTGCTGCTGCTGCTGCTGCTGCTGCTGCTGCTGCTGCTGCTGCTGCTGCTGCTGCTGCTGCTGCTGCTGCTGCTGCTGCTGCTGCTGCTGCTGCTGCTGCTGCTGCTGCTGCTGCTGCTGCTGCTGCTGCTGCTGCTGCTGCTGCTGCTGCTGCTGCTGCTGCTGCTGCTGCTGCTGCTGCTGCTGCTGCTGCTGCTGCTGCTGCTGCTGCTGCTGCTGCTGCTGCTGCTGCTGCTGCTGCTGCTGCTGCTGCTGCTGCTGCTGCTGCTGCTGCTGCTGCTGCTGCTGCTGCTGCTGCTGCTGCTGCTGCTGCTGCTGCTGCTGCTGCTGCTGCTGCTGCTGCTGCTGCTGCTGCTGCTGCTGCTGCTGCTGCTGCTGCTGCTGCTGCTGCTGCTGCTGCTGCTGCTGCTGCTGCTGCTGCTGCTGCTGCTGCTGCTGCTGCTGCTGCTGCTGCTGCTGCTGCTGCTGCTGCTGCTGCTGCTGCTGCTGCTGCTGCTGCTGCTGCTGCTGCTGCTGCTGCTGCTGCTGCTGCTGCTGCTGCTGCTGCTGCTGCTGCTGCTGCTGCTGCTGCTGCTGCTGCTGCTGCTGCTGCTGCTGCTGCTGCTGCTGCTGCTGCTGCTGCTGCTGCTGCTGCTGCTGCTGCTGCTGCTGCTGCTGCTGCTGCTGCTGCTGCTGCTGCTGCTGCTGCTGCTGCTGCTGCTGCTGCTGCTGCTGCTGCTGCTGCTGCTGCTGCTGCTGCTGCTGCTGCTGCTGCTGCTGCTGCTGCTGCTGCTGCTGCTGCTGCTGCTGCTGCTGCTGCTGCTGCTGCTGCTGCTGCTGCTGCTGCTGCTGCTGCTGCTGCTGCTGCTGCTGCTGCTGCTGCTGCTGCTGCTGCTGCTGCTGCTGCTGCTGCTGCTGCTGCTGCTGCTGCTGCTGCTGCTGCTGCTGCTGCTGCTGCTGCTGCTGCTGCTGCTGCTGCTGCTGCTGCTGCTGCTGCTGCTGCTGCTGCTGCTGCTGCTGCTGCTGCTGCTGCTGCTGCTGCTGCTGCTGC
>NC_091825.1:96370211-96371733 GCF_038994185.2 Dermacentor albipictus | reverse complement strand
GCAGCTGCTGCTGCTGCAGCGCAGCTGCTGCTGCTGCTGCTGCTGCTGCTGCTGCTGCTGCTGCTGCTGCTGCTGCTGCTGCTGCTGCTGCTGCTGCTGCTGCTGCTGCTGCTGCTGCTGCTGCTGCTGCTGCTGCTGCTGCTGCTGCTGCTGCTGCTGCTGCTGCTGCTGCTGCTGCTGCTGCTGCTGCTGCTGCTGCTGCTGCTGCTGCTGCTGCTGCTGCTGCTGCTGCTGCTGCTGCTGCTGCTGCTGCTGCTGCTGCTGCTGCTGCTGCTGCTGCTGCTGCTGCTGCTGCTGCTGCTGCTGCTGCTGCTGCTGCTGCTGCTGCTGCTGCTGCTGCTGCTGCTGCTGCTGCTGCTGCTGCTGCTGCTGCTGCTGCTGCTGCTGCTGCTGCTGCTGCTGCTGCTGCTGCTGCTGCTGCTGCTGCTGCTGCTGCTGCTGCTGCTGCTGCTGCTGCTGCTGCTGCTGCTGCTGCTGCTGCTGCTGCTGCTGCTGCTGCTGCTGCTGCTGCTGCTGCTGCTGCTGCTGCTGCTGCTGCTGCTGCTGCTGCTGCTGCTGCTGCTGCTGCTGCTGCTGCTGCTGCTGCTGCTGCTGCTGCTGCTGCTGCTGCTGCTGCTGCTGCTGCTGCTGCTGCTGCTGCTGCTGCTGCTGCTGCTGCTGCTGCTGCTGCTGCTGCTGCTGCTGCTGCTGCTGCTGCTGCTGGCTGCTGCTGCTGCTGCTGCTGCTGCTGCTGCTGCTGCTGCTGCTGCTGCTGCTGCTGCTGCTGCTGCTGCTGCTGCTGCTGCTGCTGCTGCTGCTGCTGCTGCTGCTGCTGCTGCTGCTGCTGCTGCTGCTGCTGCTGCTGCTGCTGCTGCTGCTGCTGCTGCTGCTGCTGCTGCTGCTGCTGCTGCTGCTGCTGCTGCTGCTGCTGCTGCTGCTGCTGCTGCTGCTGCTGCTGCTGCTGCTGCTGCTGCTGCTGCTGCTGCTGCTGCTGCTGCTGCTGCTGCTGCTGCTGCTGCTGCTGCTGCTGCTGCTGCTGCTGCTGCTGCTGCTGCTGCTGCTGCTGCTGCTGCTGCTGCTGCTGCTGCTGCTGCTGCTGCTGCTGCTGCTGCTGCTGCTGCTGCTGCTGCTGCTGCTGCTGCTGCTGCTGCTGCTGCTGCTGCTGCTGCTGCTGCTGCTGCTGCTGCTGCTGCTGCTGCTGCTGCTGCTGCTGCTGCTGCTGCTGCTGCTGCTGCTGCTGCTGCTGCTGCTGCTGCTGCTGCTGCTGCTGCTGCTGCTGCTGCTGCTGCTGCTGCTGCTGCTGCTGCTGCTGCTGCTGCTGCTGCTGCTGCTGCTGCTGCTGCTGCTGCTGCTGCTGCTGCTGCTGCTGCTGCTGCTGCTGCTGCTGCTGCTGCTGCTGCTGCTGCTGCTGCTGCTGCTGCTGCTGCTGCTGCTGCTGCTGCTGCTGCTGCTGCTGCTGCTGCTGCTGCTGCTGCTGCTGCTGCTGCTGCTGCTGCTGCTGCTGCTGCTGCTGCTGCTGCTTGCTGCTGCTGCTGCTGCTGCT
>NC_091825.1:96360211-96365211 GCF_038994185.2 Dermacentor albipictus | reverse complement strand
ATTGCTTCACGGTTCGTCAGCGGCTTACAAGGGGCGACAGGAAAATGGCGCGCGAATCGGCGCTTTCTTTTGCCGAAAGGCACCGAGAACGAAGGATGAGAGAATGGGCGGATCGTAGCGAGGCAACCCGCATACACGAGGAAAAGCTAACCCGCGGCTTGCTCCGAAAACCGGACGGAGTCGAGACAAGCCACGACACGCGGCAAAAAATTACCGTCGTGCCTCCTGATTACACGCTTCCGTTGCCCCCCCCCCCCAGCGGAGAGCTACGATAGCTGCAATTAAAAATCACCGGGATTACGTATAATGCTCGATGGGCCGCTTATCGCTCGCCATGCGATGCGTCGTGTGCAATGGCCTGTTCGTGAAAGCCACTTTGCAATAAGCTATACAAAAGAGCACTGCCATGTTTTTCTTTTTGTTTGTTCTTTCCGGAACGTCGTTCAGCATTTTTTGACCGCGCTTCTTGCAGGATCTGTGCGTAGGTGTCGGAGTATTACAAGCAGTATTGGCCCGATAATTTGTTTCTCTTATTTGCAAACTCGCAATTTAATCTGCGCGACTCCCTGATCGTTAGGATCAAGGCTGCAGTCCCTATCCACTGAGCGCTTGTACAGAAAGATACGCGTAACCATCGATGTGTCCGTTGCTCATCCTGCGACTGTATGTCAAGCAACGATGCCACTATGCCTTTGTTTATTTTTTTGTTTGCCGCAGAGAATTCGTACACAAGGGCGACATGCCTTTCCTTAATTAGTTATCGACCGCAATATCGATCTGCTTTGGCGAGCACTTGAAGAGACTCGCCTTGACTTGAAGAGATTCGCCTTAATACTTTTTTTTTATGGTCTTCTCTCACCGCGACCACATCGGGATGCGAAACAGCAGACTGCAACATAAATAGTCTAGAAAAAAAGCAAGCGTCTCATACTGTCAATGGCCACTTGCGAATTGTTCTCGCGCTAGAAAACCTGAGCTTGAGCGATTTCTCAGCATAGCAAAAACTGGCATCTCTCGCAGTTTCTTCTTGTTTATTGGTTACAGCCTTGGTAACCCATTATCTCACCTCATTTCGCTTGCACGCGCGATTCTATAGGGTTTCTTACTAGAATACCGCGACATTTATGGTTTAATGGCAGGGGCAACCATGATTTACGTTCTTTTGATTTCGCGGAAGTTTTCGCTGGCTGTGCAAATGACCTCGAGGCTATACAGTTCATATCCCGCACTAAATACCATATGCACGCGAAACACGGACTTGTAGGTCGTGCGGAATTGCGATATAAACCACAAGTTACAATCCCTTGAACGTAATTTACCTATTGTATTAGACAGGTACAAGCATATCAATGCCTTTACTTTGAAAGACCTAGACGAATATTTCCGAAACATATAGCCTTTTATTACTGTTTACTTTCAGGATACTATCCCAATTGTACAAGTGGTTTTATTTTCAACCTCAACTAAACTTCGAACCTATATTATTGTTGGAAATGAATGTGTTATAATTTTTTACTGTATAATTGTGCGCTATATATCTGTGCGCTAATGGAATGTAATCAGTTTACTTCCGTATATGTGATATATGAAAGTGTAGTAACTTAGTATATATGTGAGTATATGTGCAAGAATATGCGCATGTCAACTGTATGTCTAATTAATGGCTATGTTTCATGATTAATCTGCTTCATCTCCTGAATGTCACCACTGCTGAAAGTTTCAAAGTTGCCCGGCCCCAGTCAAGCTGTCGAAACACAGCATTTTGCCCAGGTACCCCTACTATATACGTGTGTGTTTTTTTTTTCTCTAAAATAAAACTTAGATGAATATCTTTAGCGAAACACTTCGCTCGACGACACACTGGTCAGTTGCATAAGGTAAGCCGCCATTACAAGAACGAAGCATGGAAACTTCAGTCGCCTGCCTAATTGTTGTGATGGCAGCTGTGTCCACAAAGACAGCAAGCAGCTATAAATTACCAGCGGTGTTCTTGTTGAACAACGCTGGCATTAATGTTGAATGTTGCATACAACGAGCACAGGCTCTTCGTCAAAAGCTGCTCAGGATGCTCTACCTCACGGGACTCGCAAGCTGCTGACATCAGATCTACCATGGCAATTTCTGGTCCAGCACAGTTAAACCTAGCATTGCATTCAAACAAACACCAGTTATGTTTTTTAACAAAAAAGAAAAGCAACATTACATATTATCATAAAAAGGCTACATCAGACATACCTGAACCTTTTTGTGCGCAAACAAACAGGGACGAAGAATAGGGCCATGACAAGGACGCGCGCTCGTCCTTGTGTTGCCCCTATTCTTCGTTCCTGTTTGTTTGCGCACAAAAAGTTTTAAGATGAATCTGTTCCAACTGGGTCGGCTCGCAGTTAGACATACTTGCATGCTTTAATTATCATTACCTAATACTTGAATCAATTAACGTACATCATAGTACTATTACTATGGGTTTCTGCATTTCTGTAAAATTTTTATTGTAAATAAAATCAATAAATAAGTTTATTCACACAAACCCACATTATCGGTAACCCAACGTAAGGATTAAACGAGAAGAAAGGGGGTTAACCAAGGGGCCCGATTTTTATTAGTCATATCATAAGAAGCCAACAGTGACACCAAGGACAAGATAGGGCATATTACTTGTGCCTAATAAATGAAATAAAGAAACGATAAATGAATGGAAATGAAAGTGGATGAAAAAAATGATTTGCCGCAGGTGGGGAACGATCCACAATTAACCTTCGCATATCGCGTGCAATACTCTACCAATTGAGCTACCGCGGCGCCGTTTTCCTCATCCACTTTCTTGGGTATTTATGTTTTCTAGTAGAACCCTGGGAATGTTAGCCAGCGCCACCACTCACAGACCTTGGCAGCGGATGTGGAACATCCTTTCTGCCGCAGGTGTCACGAGAACGTGATCTTTCTTGGGTGAAGGTAACCGGTCAATAAACCCACATATGCTACCTGAAGGCATCAATGTTGCCGGATTCAAGACCCTCGTTATGTAATAAATGTAAGCATTGGCATTTAGGCTGCACTTAAGGATACTAGAAGGAAAATTTATCCTTTATTTCTTTCTTCCAATTTATCAACACAAAGCAAGCTCAGCGCAAGCTTCAGTCTCTCTCGGAGTAAAAGAAGGCTTTCGGCAGCTCTATAAAAGCGAAAGGCAGAGAAGAAGCGTTTTCGTTGTTTTAGATGCTCATGCCTTTTACAAAGACACGCTGTCGCAACGCTTTCTCAAATCTAATGGACAGCGACGTTATGCAGTTTCTTTCAAATACGATCGATTGGTGTCAACGAGAAAATTGTAGAGCAACTTGAAAAACTGCCGATAAGCCTTCTGTTGCTCCATACGTGCTACATAAAAGTTTTTTTCCGAGCGTGAAATACACTTTTATGTAGCACGTATTGGGCAACAGAAATCAGTATCGCGAGTTTTTCATGTCGCTCTGCAATTTCCTCAATGACACTTCTCATCGAAATATAATATTTGAGAAGTTTAACAATTTATGAAGGCTAATTATCTAATTAGGCAGAATTCGAAAATAATTTCACTATCTCCAAGCGACGGCAAACAAGATTACGTTGATTGATTCTGACCAGCTATGTGGCATTCGCATATTCTCAAACTCTGGCTAAAGTTAGCTGGGACACGCACATATATATATATATATATATATATATATATATATATATATATATATATATATATATATATATATATATATATATATATATATAATGTAGTACGCACTGAGTACCTTGGAGCAAGTTCGTCGACCGGGCTAATGATTTCCCTGCACCTGCAGTAATGATGGCAACCCACGCATCTGCCTTTCTCTTCCCAAGACGCGCAGGATGAAGCCCGGTCTTTGCTACGCTGACAATCGGAACAGATTGTGCTACCTTCTTTGTTATAGGGTGTGCGCAAAACCTTCCCGCGTGCATCCTTACGGCTCAGCGCCCACTCGCTCATATTCTTATTTCGCTTAATGTTTTAACGCTGGCAACATTCGTTCTCCATTCTGCGCGAACGGGAGCCACAAAGCAACCTGCAGCTACCGCATGCACTTGCGCATAGCCGACGCATTCTTGCAGGGCGATATCGACGGAGAGCAGCGAATACGCGGAAACGGAAGCAGCCGGTTCGTTTTCGTTAACAGATGTTGTCAGGAACGCTTTATTCCCGTTGTATAGCAGGACGGCTTAAACCTTTTGACCAGACTGGTTTCTTGGATACCTTCATTCGTTCATTCTCTGTGACTTGTTTGAGTGTACAAAAAAAGCGTTCTGCGCCGCGCGCGACAAGGTTGACGACCGTCCCTTTTTCGGAAAACAGAATCCTTGGAGTAATGCAGTAATTTGGGCTTGTTGCTAAGACATCGTGAGGCTTACAGCGCGTGAGAATGACAAGGATGAAAGGAAGACGTGACACACACAGGCCCTAAAAGTTAGCGCCTGTGTGTGTCACGTCTTCCTTTCGTCCTTGTCTTTTCCGCGCGCTGTAAGCCTCGCGAAGAATCCTTGGACACATGGTCCAAGCCGGCGTCAGCACGAGTTGCTCTAAAAACACTGCTGTGTTTTCTTCAAAACCTCAAGATTGCGTGAAAGTCTGTATATAGTCGTTGTCAAGCGACTTCCTCGCGCTTGATGCAAATAAATTTTCTTGCCATCTTCTCATCGTTTGACCTCATCATTTCTATCCTTTCCCTCGCCCTTAGTACAAAGCAGCTAACCGAACAGTAAGCCTCTCTGCCGTTCACCTTTCAATTTCCTTTTCCCTTCATTTTTCAGCTGTTCGCAGTCGCTAGAGCTATGCGTGGTAGCTTCCGCATATGCACGTAGAAATATCCAACGATGCCATCTAATGTGGCTGAAATTTCGCGTGTCGCGCGACCACGACCGGCTAGCAAACGAGCTCCAATGAATATCTCCGTTACATTCAGGATAAGAATACGTCGTACATTTCGGCGAGC
>NC_091825.1:96352711-96355211 GCF_038994185.2 Dermacentor albipictus | reverse complement strand
AAAGCAATGCCAATAAATTCTTTCGGAATGAAAATAGTATACTTTAAGAAAGAAAGACAAAAATCTTGAGATACTAACAGACATTGTTTTCAGATGAAACAATGTTGGTCGGACTTAAGAAATTTTCAAGGAATCATTTTTGTGCATACGCGTTTGCTGCTGCATTTTATAGATCTATAATAAAGAATTTGCGAAACTATCGACGTATCTGAGTATACAAATGGAAAGTATCGTATAGGATACAATAATTTCTGTAGTATCTTGTATCTGTATCTCAAATACTTGTTGCCCGAGTATCCTGTATAGCAGCATGATACAGCTGTAAGTTATCCTTGCCCAGCCCGACACACACACACACACACACACACACACACACACACACATACATACATACATACATACATACATACATACATACATAGATACATACACACACACACAAAATACATACATACATACATACATACATACATACATACATACATACATACATACATACATACATACATACATACATACATACATACATACATACATACATACATACATACATACACACACACACATACATACATACATACATACATACATACATACATACATACATACATACATACATACATACATACATACATACATACATACATACATACATACATACATACATACATACATACATACATACATACATACATACATACATACATACATACCCGGCAAGACTCTGACCGACAGACGACGCGGAGCTGGGGCTTAGGCAAAAAAAAAGCTTAAAAGGAAAACAAAGTCGACGTCTTACTACCGAGCCGATCCAGCTGTCAGTTTGGGAGGGTCTTAAATGGCAACCTACAGAGAGCTCGGTGTTCGCCGGGTGGTGGAATATGATGGAAACGTGAAAAGGCGCGCGCGACCTCTCTGTAGTTAAGCACCTGGCACAGTCAGGCTCCTGTTCTCGTGTCGACCATCGTCACTCGCCGAGCTCATTTGTAGCTGTCAGCGCTGGCAGGAAAGCCGACTTCCCGTGCCACGAGTGCCGTTCGCGCGTAGACAGTATCGCAGCATCGGAGAAGAGATGATGACATGAACGTAATCCTGTGTCTCGAGTAAACGCTCATTTCCTGCCTCTTCGCTTTTCTTCCGGTAGTAGCAATCCTATCACCGACATTCCCTCCCATTTAGTGCAGTGTATTTTTTCTCCGTTTTATGTACGTCATTCCTTGAGGCTTGTGGGGACGAAAGAGAATTAGTCGCATTTGGCGCAGGCAACTATGGTTTGGGCATTGAAATGTAGGTAAAAGGAAAAAAAAAATGGCATGTGACCATAACCTCTGGCTGAGGCGTCTCTCAGTAGCACTCACACCCTGGCGTTGGTGTTCTTTACTAGTAACTTCAGGCCAACGCAATGCACGAACCGAACTGGCAGGCAACTGTTTTCCATTGATCAGCCGGTTAAATATCATTCCACCTTCTTGTATGTGACGTCACTAGTGACGTCATTACTTGGGCTTTCTACTTCTGGTTTTCCAGGAATTTCACTAAAGTCGTGCCCACGTGGCGGGTCTCCAAGATCTACGATTGTGTGCTTTGGTGTGCGATAATCAGTGATATTATACTTCTAATTACTCCAAAAACTTCACTATCTCGACGTGTAACTAATGCTCTGATATCAAATCTATAATGAAACCCTTGAATTTGTACTGTACTTCTTTTTCTATTTTCTTTCTCTGATTTATTTTGAATTTCCTCCCCGATCGTCTCAGAAAGTGAACCGGAAGTGCTGCGCAAGAAACAAGAGTGTCACTCGATGCTCGTGCGACTAAAGTGTTCTTCTGTTCGGTGTTGAACGTGAGAACGTGATCTTTCTTGGGTGAAGGTAACCGGTCAATAAACCCACATATGCCACCTGAAGGCATCAATGTTGCCGGATTCAAGACCCTCGTTATGTAATAAATGTAAGCATTGGCATATAGACTGCACTTAAGGATACTAGAAGGAAAATTTATCCTTTATTTCTTTCTTCCAATTTATCAACACAAAGCAAGCTCAGCGCAAGCTTCAGTCTCTCTCGGAGTAAAAGAAGGCTTTCGGCAGCTCTATAAAAGCGAAAGGCAGAGAAGGAGCGTTTTCGTTGTTTTAGATGTTCATGCCTTTTACAAAGACACGCTGTCGCAACGCTTTCTCAATTCTAATGGACAGCGACGTTATGCAGTTTCTTTCAAATACAATCGATTCGTGTCAACGAGAAAATTGTAGAGCAACTTGAAAAACTGCCGATAAGCCTTCTGTTCCTCCATACGTGCTACATAAAAGTTTTTTTCCGAGCGTGAAATACACTTTTATGTAGCACGTATTGGGCAACAGAAATCAGTATCGCGAGTTTTTCATGTCGCTCTGCAATTTCCTCATTGACACTTCTCATCGAAAGATAATATTTGAGAAGTTTAACAATTTATGAAGGCTAATTATCTAATTAGGCATAATTAGAAAATAATTTCACTAT